>NC_057705.1:1074511-1076743 GCF_014466175.1 Vespula pensylvanica
TGTAGAATGAAACGGTGTGGTGGGGATACACTGCCACCCGCGAAGTGATATAAGACGGCCGCCTTTGACAGTGGGTCAAGTCATGCTACGAATTTTCAGTATTTACATCTCAATCCTCGTAGTACGCACGCTACGCAAGAAAAAGAGAAGCGTTAATGTAAGTATATTAATCGATTACTCATTTATTCAATAATCTATACGATTTCTATCTTTGTAGAATGAAACGGTGTGGTGGGGATACACTGCCACCCGTGAAGTGATATAAGGCGGCCGCCTTTGACAGTGGGTCAAGTCATGCCACGAACTTCCAGTATTTACATCTCAATCCTCGTAGTACGCACGCTATGCAAGAAAAAGAGAAGCGTTAATGTAAGTATATTAATCGATCACTCATTTATTCAATAATCTATACGATTTCTATCTTTGTAGAATTAAACGTAGTGGTGGGGATACTATGCCACTTGGGGGAAATATAAGGCGGCCGCCTTTGACAGTTGGTCCATTCATGCCACGAAAATCCACCATTCAAATCTCAATCCTTGCGGTACGCACGCTCCGCAAGTAAGAGAGAAGGGTTACTGTAAATACATTAATCGATCACTCATTTATTCAATAATCTATACGATTTCTATCTTTGTAGAATTAAACGGAGTGGTGGGGACACTGTGCCACTTGGGGGAAATATAAGGCGGCGGCCTTTGACAGTTGGTCCATTCATGCCACGAATTTCCACCATTCAAATCTCAATCCTTGCGGTACGCATGCTCCACACGTAAGAGAGAAGAGTTAATGTAAATACATTAATCGATCACTCATTTATTCAATAATCTATATGATTTCTATTTTTGTAGAAACAAACGGTGTGGTGGGGATACTGTACCACTTGGAGGAGATATCAGGTAGCGCTTTACAACGTTGTATCAATCGTTTCGGGTGGGACCCTTGGGAGGGGCCCAAGGGTGTGGGCCTCCGGGCGGGTTACTGTCTCCAAAACCTTTTCCTCTTTGTTTTTCCTCCTATCCCATTTTTGCTTCAGGTTATATCATCGTGGAACGATTGCTGCGCACAACCATAAAATTGGCCTTTTCGCAGAATGCCATAGGAGCGAGTATTCACAAAGATTTAAGCAAGTACAATGTGGTATCATTCAAATTTTCCACATTTTATACTATTTGTTTTGTTTTAGACTTCCTTCTGCTCTTTGTGAGGACTTTGACAATGTATCTCCGCCAGAGTACTTAGAAAATTTCTAAGGATGGCATGGGAGGAGTACCCACGACGATTTTACGCAAGTAGAATGTAGTATCTTTCACATTTTCGAAATGCTATACTATTTTTTTTTTGTTTCAGATATCCTTCTATGCTTCCGGAGGGCCTTGACAATCTATCTTCGCGAGGGGACTTAGAAAATTTCTAAGGATGGCATGGGAGGGGCTTCCACGAAAGTTTTACGCAAGTACAATGCGTATATCTCATATTTTCGTATTTCTATTCTGTTTCTTTTGTTTTAGTCTTCGACTGTGTGCCTTCGGAGGACGTTGACAATCTATCTCCGCGAGCGGACTTAGAAAATTTCTAAGGATGACATGGGAGGAGTACCCACGACGATTTTACGCAAGTAGAATGCAGTATCTTTCACATTTTCGAAATGCTATACTATTTTTTTTGTTTCAGATATCCTTCTATGCTTCCGGAGGGCCTTGACAATCTATCTTCGCGAGGGGACTTAGAAAATTTCTAAGGATGGCATGGGAGGGGCTTCCACGAGAGTTTTACGCAAGTACAATGCGTATATCTCATATTTTCGTATTTCTATTCTGTTTCTTTTGTTTTAGTCTTCGACTGTGTGCCTTCGGAGTACATTGACAATCTATCTCCGCGAGCGGACTTAGAAAATTTCTAAGGATGACATGGCAGGGGCTTCCACGAGAGTTTTACGCAAGTACAATGCGTATATCTCATATTTTCGTATTTCTATTCTGTTTCTTTTGTTTTAGTCTTCGACTGTGTGCCTTCGGAGGACGTTGACAATCTATCTCCGCGAGCGGACTTAGAAAATTTCTAAGGATGACATGGGAGGGGCTTCCACGAGAGTTTTACGCAAGTAGAATGCAGTATCTTTCACATTTTCGAAATGCTATACTATTTTTTTTTGTTTCAGATATCCTTGTATGCTTCCGGAGGGCCTTGACAATCTATCTCCGCGAGCGGACTTAGAAAATTTCTAAGGAT
>NC_057705.1:1076843-1078209 GCF_014466175.1 Vespula pensylvanica
ATATATCGAAGTCTTAGAAGAAGTGGAAAAGAAGAGAAAGAGAGCCGGAACATGAGCGCACGTAAAAATGATAAAACTCCGAAGAAAAAACATAAAAGAATACCTTTAAGGTGGAATGCAACACATGTATGTGTGAAAAAGATGGAATTGAAAAGAAGAGAAAAACCAAAGTACGAAAATAGAGCACGATTTTTCGACCCGCACAGAAGCCCACGCCCATGAGCCCCAACTTATGGGACCCACCCGAAAGAAACCATAATAATTAATCTAGATTAATTATTATATTATAGAGCTATGCGTTTCAATGGATAGAAATGAATGTGAACTTATTGCCGAAAATACCAAAGATGTAAGAAATCAACCGAAATGTAATTTAAAATTACATGGAAAAGATTTTGAAATATGCAGCCATTCGCTCGATAATACTTGTATCACATAAGATTTCGACATATCGCAAGCATTACCGACCCAGGTCCCACCGCGTGGAGGTAGCTGCATCTGGGGACCCACGGGCTAACGGGGACTCTACTCTAAAATTCGCGTTCGAGATGCCTTTCCGCTTCGGGAGCTTCAAGCTTCTCAGCAAACTGGAGATGTGTAAAACCCCGCTTACAGATCGCTCCACCGTCCACACCGTCAGCTTCAGACATCTCGAGACACGACCGGTCGTGTCTAATTCGATTTCAAAATCAAAACGTAGTCCTCGGCAGGACTTAATCTCGCGTTCGCGAACACCCACGCGCGTGCCGGCCGTCACGCGCGTGAGTGTTTTACCTATCATTCGCGTACGGAAGCAAGGAGATATACCCTCCCTGCATATAATCAACATTATATGCAGAGAGGTTCCATTAACTTCCGTGTAAAAATCCCACGATGATCGGTACCTCGGTCACCTAATCTGAAACAGAAAAAGAATTAAAAAAGACATAAATTTAAAAGAAGAATTAAAATAATAGTAAAAATTCAATATTAAAGCAAATATTTAAAAGACATTAAAAATTAAATATAATAGCAAAAATTAAAAAGGCAAAAATTAAATATAAGAAAAAAAATTAAAATATAAAAATTAAATATAAAGAAAAAAACTAAAAAGATACAAATTAAATATAATGGCAAAAATTATATGTAAATTTACATGCAATATTATATATAAGAAAACATTTACATTGAAATACTCTCCTGTAAAAATTTAATTTCACGATGATCGGTCCCTCGATGATGTCTCCCTAGATGATAGCTCCCTCGATGATCTAACCTGAAACAGAAAGACAGTATCAAAAGATGATCAAAAAGAATAAAAAAAAAAGAGGAAAACAAGGAAGAAGAGATAAAGGAGAAAAGAAACTGAGAGTATTTGCGGAAGTGC
>NC_057705.1:1078309-1100809 GCF_014466175.1 Vespula pensylvanica
TTTATAGAACGCCGATTACTTGATCACGCCGGTCACGCGAATTTTAGAGTAGAGCCCCCGTTTAGCCCGTGGGTCCCCAGATGCAGCTACCTCCTCGTGGTGGGACCTGGGTCGGTAGTACTTGCGATATATCGAAATTTATATCGAAATTATACTCAGGAAGATATTAGATCGCAAGTACTACCGAGCGAATGGCTGCATATTTTTATATGTTTCTAAAGTATTTTTTTTTTTCGCTTTTAATTATACATTAGTGTATCTACATTTTACGTTGTTAATCATACTGTTGTTATATGCTATGTATAATGCTGTGTATAATTCGATATTGTTTTATAATTCGATGTTTATTACTCGATTAGTAGCAGTTTTTATATACGTGTATGAATGTATTAATTTATTTCAATTTAACTTACAAGATCATTAGAAAAGATAGCTCCTATCTTGAAAATATTTTTATTATATACAAAAATTTCTCTCTCACATACAAACTCCATTATTAGATTACTCTTGAAACAAGCTTATACATAGATGTAATAAGTGTAGAGTATGTTCAGTGTTTCCTTATTAGTTCATATTTCTGTCGTATCTGTCGCTGTAGTCGCATACGCGACAAGTAATAGGTAGGTTCGCGTATTCTTTAGTCAACGGACATAAGATTTTAATCGTAGCGTTAAAATTGAGTGAAACTGAAACATTGTAAGAGCATTTAGTTAGTTAAATATGATATCTGGAAGATCTGCAGTCACAGGTATTTATTTATATAAATATATTAATATTTTTTTTCTAATTCGTCAGTTTCTTTAATTTATACTAAATTTATAGGTTATAACCTCTAAATCTATATATCTTAAGATATTGAGTATATGTTATTTTTTCTATTTATTTAAATAAATGAACCATTATTTAATATAAATTATTATTAATCATCTGTAAAATTTCAATGAGTATATCTTTTGCAGAAAATCCTTTGGGGTTTTCTTGGCACGACAGTGCCTGGATCCCAGTACTTAATCCAAGCAACATAATGGATTATTTTTCTGAACGAAGTAATCCTTTTTATGATAGGACATGTAATAACGAAATTGTAAAAATGCAACGTCTAAGTCCTGATCAATTAACGTAAGAATGTAATTTAGAATGGATTTCGTTTGTAGCGTAATATATATAAGGTTAATAAGTTAAATATATTAAATAAATTATTATTTATTTTTTAAGAAATATGACTGGCTTGGAATATATTCTTCTACACGTTCAAGAACCTATTTTATACGTAATTAGAAAACAACATCGTCATTCTCCTACTTTAGCTGCACCACTTGCAGATTACTATATCATTGCAGGTGTTGTATATCAAGCACCAGATTTAGCATCAATCGTTAGTTCTAAATTGGTAAGCATTGGCATGAGAGAAAGAGAATATTTCTTCTATAGAACATTCTTTTCTTTAATATATTGCGGTTACTTCCATACAGCTTTCCACAGTCCATCATTTACAATCTGCATTTGAAGAAGCTAGTTCATGTTCCCGTTATCATCCTAGTAAAGGATATTACTGGGATTTTAAAAATGGAAAATCTATTACTGCTAAGAAAGAAACACCAGTACGTGAAGAACCAAGTTCCTTATTTCAGCGTCAAAGAGTAGATATGTTACTTGGAGAACTTACACGTAAATTTCCTTTACCTGTACCAAAACCAGCACATCAGGCAACAGAAACTAGTAAACATTAATTACTTGAAACATTAATTAATTGAATCTCTAAAAAAAATTCACAATTTTATAATTCCATATTATTTATCATTTTATAGCTACTGAAATTAAACAAGAAGTGAAGGTTGAAAAGAAAGATATGAAACCACCACCGGAAAAGAAACCAAGAGTAAATTAAAGAGAATATTTTTTTGTAAATCTATAAAAAACATGTACACCATTGTGATATATAAAAACTAGGTAAGTAAAATTCTTTTTTATAAAAATATGGATATATATAATGATAATTATATTCATAAGTGAAAAAAACAACTTTGTAAAAAATAATTTTGTTTTACATTGAATTGTATAAATACATATTTAAATGTAAGATGAAATCTTCCAATGTATTTCTGTAATTGATATTAAAAATCTGTCTATATAATTTTAATGAAATTATGTAAAAAAGTTTTTGTTAATATTTTCAGTCTTTATTTAAATTGTTGCATTTTGTCATGGTATTAAAAAGACGCGGGAAATAAATACTATACCTACATGAAAGGGCCCTTACGCAATGGCTCGTTTTACGTTTAATTTTATACGGCACTGTCGATATCATCTCATTGGATATTTACGCGCATGCGTAGGAATTAATTTATAATATAAAAAATTATGTATTTACGTTTTTGATAGATCTCACATAGAAATGTATTAGTCCAATATATTATATTAAATTATTAGAAATAGATTTGGTAAAGTAGAGCGAAGAATGTGCGACGATAACGTGTGCAATGGTTGCTTAGAAACTAAAATTCTTCAAGATGATTATACTTTCGATGAATTTATCACGAATTTGCAACATAAGAAGTGTAAAGTGATACAACTGGTACGAAGACAAATACATGAGTTCAGGGATATGCAAGTACGATTTGTTTTTTTATCTATACTATCTATATACATCGATTAATTAACAAAAATAAGGAAGGATAAATATTTCAAATAATTTCAAAATTATATTCTCTCATAACCTTTGACGAAATTAATTTCTATATAAAAAAAGATATTCGATCGATGCTTTGAGCTAATATAAATATAAATGCTATAAGATAATTACATTTTTTCGTACTAATAATAAATAATATAATATTATTATATATAAGTAATATATTAATATTACTTACGAATCAAGTGCCATATATTGTATATTCAACAGATTTTTCCAATTGTAAATAACACGCAAGAAAAAATGTTTCGGTATAGAATGGAAGATCAATCATTTAGAGAAGATCAAACGGAAAAAATGCCAGTGTCCTTATTTCAAACGATTTCCAAAACATTGATTTCATCTCAAACCTGGATGGAATACATTTACTCTCGTTTATCTAGCAGATTTGTTTTAGCAACATTGTTTATTGGTACCTTATTGTTGCTCATAATCTGTAGCAGTTTTCTTAAAGCATTTCTTTGCGGCAATAATCGATTCTATTTAATATTATGTAGATATTTTTATACTAAACGTACAGTATTTTGAACATATTGAATGTTTTTGCCAATTCAGAATTAACATCGCAGCATATCTTTAGAGACAGGACTAATTTATATTATCACATATGTTTTATAAAACATCCAAAAAATCTCAGATCTATTATCTTTTTCTTTGTATATGTATGTTTCTTAGTAATTTTTTATTATTATTTCTTTTTTCTTTTTTTTTCTTTTTTTATTCTTTTTTGGCATTTTTTAATCTGGATATAAAGATTATAGCATTCTAATGACGATACCAATCTTACATTTTTTTTTATCCAATATTATTATGTCACTTTGTCTTCGTATTATAATAGGTATCATATCATATAAATCGTATTATCACAATATGTACAAAAGATATTATTATTATCAATTTTAACAATGAAATAAGAGTCAAGAAGATTTTCGTTGTAACTTAAAGTTCGTTTTAAATATTCGTTGTGCATTCCAAATAATATAAAAAATTCAAATGATCATTGAATACTAAATAATAAAAGACTTGCAAGACTTGACACAAAATATATTAGACTTGGAATAATACATCACGTGTAGCGTTTAGTTAAATTATGCGATTAGTCATTTTGATGTTCTTCATTAATTATTTCAATATCCACAAATCGCTGTGTAATTGATTTCATTAGGAGATATCTTTCTAACGATTCGATGACATGTGATTCCTCGTCAATATGTTTGAATGATTCTTTAGGCTATGAAATTGGCCATCTTGATATGTTTGTCCTATTTATTCGAAAGATTTTACACACAACTTTCTGGACCAGGTATAGAGTTTGCAATAATAATTTCTTTCATCAAATTACGATCTGCTTTAAAACTGATCGGTTCCCAGGGTCTTGTGGAAAATGGATTTAACTGTAATAAAAAGATTGAAGAGCTTCAATATGATCAACAACAATAATAAAATAAAGTATACAAAAATCTTTATAAAATAATTTAGCGTTAATTTTATAAAGTAATATATCTAGTTTTAATTTTTGTTTAAATATAAGTTATATATTCAATTCAAACAAATATTTCTCTATCAGTACTTACATTACATCTGTTTGTTTGAAGGCCTTGTTTGTGAATATCGTATGGCGCAAACAATGTGTCTGGTCTTACTGGTAAAAATAATTGTGGTTCACGTTTCATTTTTTCTTGATCTGTATAAAAAATTTGTTTTAATTATAAACAATACAAATAGATATTATCTTTGAAAAGAAAATATCTTCTACAATGATTTTACCTTGTGGTGATTGTATAATATCAGGTTGTTTATTAAGTGCATAATCAGTGACCTGTTTCAAAGTATATTCAACAAAATAGGTATGGTCCCCATGAGTAACGTCAAGCATCGAGTTATTTCTCGAATCTGGGGGAGTTATAATCGGTTGTTTCATGTATGGCTCGATGTGCGCCGGTGATGTGCTACCTCGACGACGATATACCATCATCATTACAAAAAGTACTGCTATTAGACAAGCCATTAGACATCCGATAAGTAGTAAAATTAATGGAATCATACTAACTCCACTATCTAAAAAAGAATTCATTTCCCAAAAATGAATAAATTCTTTCCAATGAAAGATTTGAGTTATAAAACTTTGTTTATGTCGTTCTTTATTAAATATACCTGTGTGCTTTTCCGAATCTCTTAACATAATATCTTCCAATAAAAACACTTCACTTCGACCTTTAGCATTGACAGCATATGCAACTAAATAAAAGTGTGTTGCAGGTAATAGATCTGCAACTGCTATTCGAAAAATTGGAAGGTCGATAGATATGCTAGATACATTGAGACGTAAGTAACCAGATGCTACTTCGTAAGCCTCTAAACGAAATTCTTGAGGAAGTCCACCATTATATCCCGGTACACATTCGACTTCTAATATCTCTGAACTCTGATTTAACGATGCTTTTATAGTACAATTGTTTAAAGGACTTGGCTTCGCTATAACATAACGATCAATGACATTCATAAAAATCTATCTTTAGAATATCTCATTATCAATATTACCTGCAGGAATAACATGATACGTGCATGGTGTTTCTTGTTTACCAATCGCATTCCTACCCCAACATGTTAAAGCTCCGTAATCTCTTTCAGAAACTGGTGTATAAATCAGTTCGCTCATAGTACCATTATTATTATCTAATTTTGCCGGAGCTACTTCAAAATTTTCACCGCTATTATTAAACTCCCAAACAAAATCCACTTCGTTAGGATCTGCATCAACTTCGCATCGAACCTTTACTGATTCTTCCAACGATGCACCAATTACTGTAGGACTTGTTTTACAAACAGGTGCAACTGTAAAATCCCCCAAAAAATTACACGTATATAAATCAAATGAAAAATTTTTAGATTGAAACTTTGATGTTCGTTTGCTTACACTGTATTCGTAAAGGAACAACAGGGCTTGTAGTTTCTCCACGATCGTTACTAGCAAGGCACGTGTAATTCCCTGCATTGTCACGTCCTATACTTTGAAGTACTAGACTCTGTGTACTCATTATTATCCCAGCTGAATAATTTTGAGTTAATACTGCACCCTAATAAGAAAATATAATCAAAATAAATATTCTCAAATACATTCTTTAGAAAGCAAAATTTAAATCTTTTTCCAGATCGTTTTAACATTTATAAATATTTCACTATTTTTTACATTATGTCTCCATGTTATTTTATGATGTTCTGGATTGGCTCGAACTTTGCATTCAAAATAGACGTCATCACCTTCTTTTATATTTTCTGCTTTCAATGTACTACCCAGATGTAGTTGAACTTTTGGCGGAACTGTAAATAATTATTATTGATATTAATTATTTAATGAAATCTATATACGAGACTTGTTTAAATGTACTTACAAACAACGTTTAATTGGAAAAAATCTTCTAAATATGCACCAGGCAATTCCGGATTTTCACCTCGACATTTGAGAATTTGAGAATTGTCATCTGGTATAGGACTGAATATTAACGTACTTAACACTACTGAAGAGTTACCATCGTCCAGTACCTATTCAATTTACATTTTAACAAATTTATAGATATTTATCATATTGCATAAATGTAATAATAAGTAAAAAAAAGAAAAGAAAAGGATTATTGACCTTGACATTTCTAAAGGGAACGTTTCCTTTCAACCATGTAACTCTTGCTCGAGGATGTGATCCTGCAGTTTCACAGCCTATAGAGTAATTCTTGTCTGTTTCTAAGATTGATAGTTTTGACAATATTTTTACGGACAGAGGCTTTACTGAAAAAAAATAAATAAATATCGTTTATCATTTTTGTATGAATTATATTTATCGAGTTGTTTGAAAAATTATAATGCTGTTTCTTAAAAAGAGGATATTTTTCTTAAATTAGATTCATTTTAATTTCGTATTTCTTGTTGAAGATGGAAAATAATTCGTCACGAATTTTTCGGATAACTCGATATTATTTGTAGATATTGAAATTACTTACAGTAAATATCTAAAAGGACGCTCTTTTCCAAAGGAGGTATCAGATTTGTGTTGGCAGCTCGACATTTGTACATGGTGTTACGATGCTCCCTTCGTAACTGAGGTACAGTCAATTTGCTAACCACGATATTTTGTCCTATTTCTTCTAATCTTCCGTCTACTTCCTTCTCATTCACTAACCAGCTTACAATTGGAGTTGGTTTTCCTTTAAAAAAGAGATTATGATCGAGTGTTCCTTGTAAAGTTGCGATAATGTTCCTCATAAAGATATATCGTTATTCTTTAATAAAATAGAAAATAACAATGAAGTACCTCCTCTTACTTCACAGGAGAGACCAAATTCCATACCAACTTGGAAAGGACCAGCAGTCTTATCTACTTCCACTCCAGAACTGTCATAAATGAGAAGTTGATGTGGGGGAACTGTAAAAAAAAAAAAAAGGAAAATATTCTACGTGATTTTTTTTACATAAAATATTATTTCATGTCTTTGAAAATAATGTTAACAAGCAAATATTAACACGATTTATTTATTTTTTGTTTATATGAATTTTTTTATATTATATGTATGTATATATATATATATATACTTTTTTAATTATGCATGTCTTACCAATAACTGTTAGATTCACTTGAAAATTTCTCGTCGGTGATTTTTTGAAATCGACTCGACACCTGTATATCCCTTCGTCATCCAACTGAACAGCTTCTAAAGATAGAGCAGCTGGTTTTGTGACTGTCACAAAATAAGCTCTGGGTCCTACTGCATTGCTATCTGACCAATTTAGAGCTTTGTTGAAAGCTCTCCCTCGTACGTCAAAGCTACAAGAATAAATATTTTTTTTAATATGAATTTATTGATTTTTACAAGTATAGATACACTTACCTGTATATCGGCTTCACCGCATAATCTCGGAACCATAGCACCATATAAACGCGATCTTCTCGCGTGGACGGTTCAATGTCACAAGGCAAGCTGGCGGTACGCCCAAGAACGGCACTCACTTCGAAGGTTGCAACTAGAAAAATCAAATAAAACAATAATGAACAATTTATCGAGTAATTTACGTAGACAAATTTTTAACGTTTTTAAGTATAAAGAATAATTTTGAAGTAGAGAAAGAAGAGCAATTCAAGACGGTCAAGTGAAGGAATACTTTTATGATCAACCGTAATCCGCGTATATTTTACTCTTCTATCAGATATTTTTCAAAATTTTTAACGACGAATAATAGTTTGAAATAAAATTAGAATATACAGTAATAGATCCTAATATAACACGGATATATATCATATAAAACGACACGCAAATAGTCACCTGTTTTCTTATAACGTCGCTTCATCAAAAACTAATGTACTAATAACATTGATGCAAAAATAGCGACTTATATTTTTATAATATGATTAAAAAAAGAACTTCGGTGTATAGGTGTCCCATTTAACTTAATGAAATATCTTCATTGTTATTGATGACGAAAATATGTCACTTAATAAAATTGATTTGTTTAAAGTGAAGAAATACATTGATATAAAAATTATCTGACATATATAACAGGAGTTACACATGAATTATTATATTCTATATAAGGATACAATGCATGTAACACGAAACGTATTTCTCGGTATTAATTAGAAAGGGTTTAGCGTTTACCGCAAAAGAAAAAAATTTGTCTTATTTACCTAAATCGTCGTCCTTGTCCCAGTTGCTACTGGCGTGAACGCACACGAGGACGACCGCAAGTATGTAACCGGCGATCACCAATCTCGTAGCGATATCCGTCAGTGTGCCAACTGCCATCCCAATGGGGAATAAAAGTTTCGAGGTGTTTCGTAGACTCAAATCCAGCGCGTGCATAATAGGAGGACACGCCGGACGTTGGTACGGCACCCCTTTATTGTCATTCCACGTTGAGAGGAACCTCTTCCCCTTTCTCCTCCTTCTTCTGGTCCTCTTCGTCCTCCTCCTCCTCTTCCTCTTTCCTAATCAGGTCTAAGGACCTTCGTTATTTTCCTGTCTGGTTTCTTTCGCTTGTTTTATTTCTTCCTTTTTTCTTTTTTCGTTTCAAGGATCCTAGGAGGATCCACGTTCCTTCTCACGTTGAAACCACACGAGGCCTGTTTCTTTCTGCCATCCTTCGACGCATTCCGAATTTATTTAAGATTGGCAAAAATTTGCTTTTACCCAAAATTTCCTTGGCCCTTCTCCCTCGAGTTTGGAGTTTACCAATCTGCACCTGCACCCTTTCCTCTCTTATTATACTCCTCGCCCGCCCGCTTCCCTCGTTTGCCGATTGTGATAGTAGTAATGTCACGAAGAAACACGCCACGTTGAATGCCACGATAAAAATACCCCACTTTTATAGTTCGATCGTGAAAAAGTGTTCGTCGGCTGACAGGACGATGACAGGGCACGATGATAACGAGAACCACCCTTCCTTATTATCCCCTTATACTTACTCAACAACGTTACTTATAAATATATCGTAACACACACATTAAATAAATCACCGAGGTGAACGATCACTCTAAGAATTCTAAAGAATCTAAGATCTCTCGAGGAAATCGCACGATGCACGCGTTTTCCAGGTGTCGCTAACCCCGACACGTCGATGAGCCGCCGCCACCGCCGCCGCCGCCGCCGCCGCTGCCGCCGCCGCCGCCGATCGATTTTCGGCTAGCAGAGGAGCTTTCGGGATCCTCTCTCTCGACCTTTCTCCTTTTCTATCTCTTCTATTTTAACCGTATCTCGTCTGACGATTAGAACGAATTACGACGATATAATGAATGAGTAACGACTACTATCTGTTATATTATATATATATATATATATATATACATATACATGTATATATATGTATGTATATATATATATTTATATATTGATATATATATATATACAAGCAGAAAATAAAATAGATACTATCACGTCTCGGATCACCTGGGATATTTAATTCGAAGAATCGTCTTCGTTTCGCTATGCGAAGTCCTAGTCGACTGAATAAAAGTGCCGACTTCTGGTCCCTCTGTTGTCGCTTTTTGATGTAGAGGGTGCACAAATATTATACGACATCTGTCGTAGAAAATACTGTACTTTCTTTTTATCAAATTTCATCAGCCAATCTTTTCGAGCATAATCTATCCGATAATGATAGAAAGAAATTTTAGCGAACCGCGAACTCGGTGAATTCTATTTCCGTGCAACAGCTTGCTCTGCTCGCAGTAGTCAAGCAACGTTGGGTAAGGACGGTCCGACTAATGGTAATGCTCGACTACTACTCTCAGCTTTATAATCGATTCCCTCTTGCCTCATTTTCATCCCCATCCCCACTTTAACTACCCCATTCAAAATGTTACGCATATTCAATCTGAGATTAAAATCATTGTGTAAATTATGTAAAGGTATTGCATAGAGAACTCGACGCTTTATCTTACGTTGAGAATGGCATTATATTTTTAAACAGTAGCATTTATAATATACAATTGCGTGACACGTTTTTTTGTTTTATTTACTTTTTGTTGTATTATAACTTAAAACAAGTGTTCTTTTCTTTTCTTTTTTTTTTTTTCTTTTTATCTTTTTGGTTTCGTTAATATCTCGCAAAGAAAAAAAAAATGATCGAGCGAGAAGACTTTTCTTATATTTTGTGTGTTAACATAAAATACACTGATTTTTCAAATATAAAAAAGAAGAAGTATTGTATTAAGGATCATTAGAAATGAAAATGAATCGTATCATTTTTATATTGTCATATCTGACTTTTCAGTTTTTTCTTTCTCTCTCTCTTCTTTTTTTTTTTTTTTTTTTTTTTTTGAAGAGATCTCTCATCACGTCTTGCATTTCTTTTTTTACTTCTTTTACGACACGAATATCAGAGTAATATCAGATTGCGATCAGGCGAAAATTCGAAAAAACACGATTTTTGTCCTTTCATCCTCGGCACAATTTATTATTTATATGGAGACTGTTATAATCATATTATTATTAATATTGTACCTATTGGACTATGGCACTTGGTGCAGCTAAAAGTTTACGATCGTGTATTGGACTTAAACATTTAAGGTACTTATTTATTAAAGTTTATCAATCGTCATTATTAATGTTACATATCTGCGTTTATATATATATATATATATATATATATATATATATATATATATATATTTATGGCACACCAAGATAATGTGCTCTAGTCCGTGCATTTCGCTATAATACAATCGATTTATTTTCTTCGGACGCCATTTACCGTGTACGGATGCGATAATGTTCTGTGTTGCTATTCGTCGAAGCGAAATTTTTGTATACGATTCGAACAAATATTACGAATTCCACAAATATCATGGATAAATTTAACAACAGGAAATTTATATGTTTTACCGACGTAATTATAATTATATATTGCAACTTCTTTTTATAATTAACCGCGATCTCACATCCTAAAATTCGATTATTATACTTTCCCTGAACTCTATATGACGTTGCCGAAAGTAATATAAAATAGTATATGTAGCGGTAATATTATACATCGAGTCTTATCTCAGTTTCTTTTCTTATCACGAGAAAAAATTCGTGTAAAGAATGGGGATACTATTTTATGAAATACGACTTTTTGAATTATTTCAATAACTTCTTACGTCACTGTCTTTTTTTTTTTTTTCTTTTCTTTTTTTTATCAATATCGAAAGATGTCATCTAAACTTCTCGATCATTATTTTTTCATTAATCAATGTTCACGATTAAACAAACTATGAGTCCCGATATTATTTGTCTCTAATAATAATTCTTTTTCGTATGTTTTGAGATTCTTTCTTTTTTTTTCTTTTTTCTTTTTTTTTTTTGGTTTTGTTGTA
The DNA here is from genome assembly GCF_014466175.1 of Vespula pensylvanica. Classification (NCBI taxonomy): domain Eukaryota; kingdom Metazoa; phylum Arthropoda; class Insecta; order Hymenoptera; family Vespidae; genus Vespula; species Vespula pensylvanica. The sequence continues at coordinate 1,089,844 of NC_057705.1, forward strand.
GTCGAGCAAAACTCGATTATCGTCCGCTGTAAATTCTCTGTAAAAAATAACGTTACTTGATTTTTAATGAAACGTTTCATATAATAATAAGTTACCTTAATGTCTAACTTATACAATCTAAACGATTTATTATACATCTTAATAGTACAGCTAACTTCTTACGAGAAACATTTGGTGATAAAGAGTGTTTGTTCTTTTTCTTTCTTTTCTTTATCAACCTCCCTCCAACCTTTTTTTTTGTTCTCTTTCGAAATGTTTTAAATGATGAGATTGTAATGAGCAATATTAAAGTTATATCTCGTTGATGCAAGATACATTTCTATCGCTTATCTAATTGCGTTAATCATAAATCGTATCGTGTTTTTTTCAAGTATTATTCGTTTCTTTTTTCTTTCTTTCTTTTTTTTCATGCGATCATATCAAAAACATTTTTAATTCTAATGTTTCTTGTCTATAGGCCATTTCTTTGAAATTGTCCATTATTTCTTTCTTACACAAATCTGAATTTTATGTTTTACAATTCATTCTTTTATATAGGCAACGAATACCTCCCTCTTCTCCTTTTTTTGTCCACTTTTTCTCCGATTCTCCAATAAAATATTTTCATTGTGTTAACTTCTACAACTATCTTGTCTTCGTCGTAAAATTTTCGTAAGTAATAAAAAAAATTAAAACAGAAAAATAATGATTAAAAAAAAAAAAAAGAAATTGACGTAACTCTAGTCATTTTGTAAATCATTTTGTCCATTTTAATTGCATAATTTAAATCTTTACACTAAAAAAAAAAAAGAAACTTAAACATATTCTTCGTCATCTTTATATTTTCAGATAGTATTGTAAAATTAAATTATATTCAAAAAGTATAATCTCTAATTAACGTTAAAAAAAAAAAATTAGAATAAAGAATACGTTCCTATTAATTGTGATCTTTTGCTAATAAATGTTCAATGTTGAGAATCAGAGAGAAGTAGCTATCTCGTTTCGAAACACCCTGTATATTATTATATCCATACATTTGTTAAACAATGTTATTTTAGATATTTACAATTACTGTACACATTTTTCACGATTAATCTAACTTAGCAGAGAGTATATATTTTTTTGACTCGATACACCAAAAAATGGATTCTATATAATATAATAACCAGTACGTGTGTTATTAATATCCAAAAGCGTTGAAATTCTTCATTTATATGAGATATATTAATGTAAAGATATATCGAGTATTTTAATAACTATTAGAAGTAAATTGAAAACTATTAATCTGTTTTCTCTTTCTTTTCGTCTCTTTCTCTCTTTCTATCTATTTATACACACTTGTAAAAAATCATTGACACGCTAATCATCATTTTCACACCATGAATGAGACTTTGTGACACTGTGACATCATATATAACTTTCTTTGTAAAAATTAAGTATGTTTTAATATTATATATATATTTTTAGTAATGTGTGTACGTGTGTGTGTTCACAGACTGAAAAAACATCAATTATATTTGCAAAGAAATTTTATGTATCTTATATATAGAGATATATTTAACATCATACATGTGTGTGTTAAGGCATGGTACCACATGGTATTGTCGTTTAACGTAATATCCTTCCTTATTTATAACAAATAAGTTGTAGAAGATATTTAATGAAATTTTCTTTAATGCCAGTTGATTTCTTTCTTGCTAATTGTTAATTTAATGTAAACACTTTAAATTTAATTTCACATGAAATGTATATGTATGCGTGTGTATGTCAAAAAGCAAAGATTTCTTTTCAGTAAATTTTATAATTAGATAATATGCAACATTAGCGAGGATTTTGGAATAAATTCATTCATTAAAAGAATCAGCATTATCTTTCTACTAATTAAATATTCACAGATAGATATGGTTGAGAGTAAAAACAGCTATAGTCGAAGTATAAAGTTTCGTATATTATTAATGAGCTTACTATGGTTTGTCTTTATTATTATTATTATTATTATTATTATTATTATTATTATTATTATTATTATTATTATTATTATTAGTATTATTATTAATTTTCTTTTTAATCTTAATGTGAAGTCATTACCTTGCTCATAATACTGTTTCGAATAAAATTACGAGAATTTAGAATACATTGTTAAATGTTTCATTCATTTAAGAGCTTGTGTAGAGTAAGAGAATTACAAATTTTCATATTTATATGTTGTAATTTATAATAATACAAAAATAATAATATAACAGCGCAAATTTCATTTGACATAATCTCTCGGATAAATAAAGAATTCATTCATAACATATAAAAATCGTACGTTTTGTACTTATTTTCACAAAATTAATTCTAATCGTATAATCATTTACATGGATTATATTCCATAGCGTATTTTTCCAATTAAACAATTTAATATTTTAATATGGATCAAAATGCAGGTTGGGACGGGGGTAGGGACGTGGGCATAAAAGTTAGATTACAAAAATAAAATCGAAATATATGTAACAAGAGAAGAATTACATATTTTTTAACTGATTATTATTATTATCCTTATTAATATTATCATTACCATTATCATTATTGTTATTATTATTATTATTATTATTATCATTATTATTATTATTATTATTAATAGAATTATATATTATAACTGACGATATATATAGGAAAAAAAATAAAAACACTTTTAAATATAATGGAAGAGTAAGTTTTAATATATGAAAAGAGAAAGAGATAGTGTTTACAAGTATGAGAAGTAAGCGATTATATATTATATGATCTATAATTTCGAAAGCATATATAATATATCAGACTTTTAGTAGAAATTAGTCTTTAAATAGACGTTTATCTCTAAAAAGAGAGAGAGATCGCAAGAAAAGGAAAAATGACTTTGATAATAATTTATTCGTTCGAGCGATCGTATATAATCAAAAAATACGTAATTTACATCGAAAATATCTTTAAAAAAAAAAAAAAATTAATAATAATAATTAAAAAAGAAAAGAAACAAGAAAAAGTAAAAGAGTAAAATATATATATATATAACTTTCCTTAGAAATATTTTTCTTCTCTTCTTACAATATAATTATTGTATATATAATTACAGCTATATTACTACGAATATTACGAAGAATTGAAGTACACAAAAAGTAAGAATATACAATAAAAAGAAATGATAATTCATGATCATATATTTTTGTATAATAGCATATAATCAATGCATTATGTATATAATCATATATATATATATATATATATATAGATATATATACATATACACACATATATTATATATATATATGTAGATATATGTATATAATGGACAGACTAATATTTACAGAATACGTAGTGGTATCAGCATTCGCGGATTCGTGTTTTGCATAAAATGCCGTGTACGCTTATGTCTATCATCTGGCCTCTACCGCAAAACAAAAACAAATAGCAGCAAACTATGGCAACTAACGTTATAAATGGCAAGTATTTATTGAGAGAGAGAAAAAAAAAATAACATTCGCGATGCGAATATCGGTTCTCTGCGTTTGCTACTTTCGGTTCTTCGCTTGGCTTTTGTGTCATTAATGTTACACGCTGCCGCTGGCTCGGAATGGGAGGGTCGGGGTGCTGAGAAAAGCGAAAAAAGGGGATCGAAGAATATATCCTTAATACGCTGAATATCTCATCCCCTTTTAATCTTCTCAAGGATCTTTTGATCCTGCTCTGCTGCTTAATAAGTAACAGCCAAACAAAGCAGCAAACGTTGAGTCCTAACGTAGAGAATATGTATGTGATTTCGATGGACTATACATGTTAAAATGAAATGATACAAAGTTTTTAACAAAAGGTAGTAAAAAAAAAAAAAAACGAAGAGAAAGAAAATAATAATAATAATAATAATAATAATAATAATAATAATAATAATAATTAAAATCGATAAGTAAAATGCAGCTGATACAAGACACTTAACACTTTACGCACTTACATCCTCATTAAAAATAAAACATTATTATACGCGATTCGCATACACAATTAATTCGAAGACACTTTGAAATTCTAGGGCGGAGAGAGGGCGGTGTTAGGAAAAAAAAAGGGGTAAGAAATGAAATCGTGTCTTATAATATGACGATCATAATATATTATGCGTTCCAGAAGTGAAATTCATGTATGCGTTTGTATTTTTTTCTTTTTTTCTTTTTTTAAATTTTTTATTTATTTTTTTAAATTTTGTTTTGTTTAACTTTTAACAGAAAGAAAAACAAGAATTATTTATATTATCCTAGTAAAAATGACACGAGAAAGAGATTTGTAACAATAAAATTTCTCTTCTGGATGATTATATATATAGATATATGTACGCATATGATTGATCGATTCCGGGATGATCTTTACATTTTCAAAATATCCAATTGACATTTTGATAGGAATGAAACTTCTATCTAATATCAGCTGAGAGTCCATACGAAGTGTAAAAATAAAAACACAACAGATTCTATAGCTGATTTAAATCTTATCATCTAAAACACATCCAACAACTAAAACAGAAACATTATAATTGTGCTGCAGCCGAATATTTTTCCATTTTCTTTTTTCTTCTACTACTGTGAAGGAATTGTTATTTGTACAAATCTACTAATTATAAATCGTAACTATGCATTTATCTCTTTTAAAGCACGTTGTGTGTGTGTGTGTTCGTGTGTGTTTACAGTCGCACATATGTGACACCGCAGTAAATATGCAGAGTGGAAGCCACTGGAAGATATAAAATTAGAATTCGTTTTACTTCTCGAGGTTTCTCTATACGCGGCTGCTGCGTAAAAAAAAAAACAATATTTAGAGTAAAAATTACTTAACATCATTGAAACTGTGAGAGAATAGAAATCACAGAAAAGTATATATATCTATTGTCAATACAATAAAATTAAATTTACTTTCTTTTATACATTTATATTAATTTTATTTTACGAACGTTTTTTTATGCTAAAGATTAAAAAGAAACGATAAAAATTTTCCATGAAAATAATAATTTTTATGTATTTTCTTGTTTCTATTTTTTAACTTTGCTTTTTCATACATTCAAGAGCAAATGCTGTATATTAATTAAATTAAAAATAACAAATCTAAATAATAATAATAATAATAATAATAATAATAATAATAATAATAATAATAATATTTCTTTTTTTTTGTCAAAATATTGACACAAAAATTAACTAGATAATATTAGTGAAGTTATGAATTTTATCGAACTAAAAAAAAAATAATAATAATAAAAAAAATTGATGTTAAATATGACAAGTATAGATTTATATATTATATTAATTTGTTTGATTTTTTATCACGTAGAATATGCATGTGTTCTTTTTCGTTTCTGTTTCCATTTCTCTGTAGTTTCTTCACTTCAAGTTTCAAGAAAAAATTCACAATTGAACGCTATCCAACAAAATATAACATACCATACAATATATCTCACTCAAAAACATTCAATTTGAAGCTTTTTAAGGCCTATTAATACACGAGCGAAAAATGCCTTTGATATTTTATTTTATCTTATTTTTTTTTTTTTTCAGTGCATATACTTGTTCGATATCATATGTAGTTATACTATGCATAATATGACACCTTAGTACAGTAATACTACAGACCTCTTTAAAGGTCAGTAAATTCAAAGGCAATTTCGACGTGACATTATCCACTTGTTTTTTTTTTCCTTTTCTTAAACAATATACAAAATCACTAAATACAATAATGAATATATATGTTGTACAATTTGGTTGGCCAAACACAATATATATTCTACATTAATGATTTTAATATATATATAATATTTTTTTCTTCTACTTATATTTATATTAAATCGCATAAACGGAGAAGGGTTGCATCTAAAATTATTGCTAATAGGCGCTCGTTTCATACAAAGCAGAGGTTGGCTCTTGACTCGCAATTACAATAATATGATTAGACGTTGTTACTAACATAAAGTTTTTTTTTTTCTTTTTAAAAAAAGAAGAGAGAAAAAAAAAGAAAGAAAAAACAGATTATTCGTATAAGATACGAGATTATATGTAGATTAAAAACTGCACCTCTCAGACAGTTCATTTTTTCTTACTTGTTGTTTTTGTTAATTGGTAAACACCATTATACACTGTGTTTTAATTTATTATAGTTTAAATATTTTTTCTTTATCTTATTATGCACTTTGCTCTTAGGCAACTTAGGACCATCACAATTTACGATGCAAGTGGTGGAATTAAAGGGATGCCATACGCGCCGATATATCACGAAATACATTTTTTTACATTCAAAAATTATTAAAATGTATACATAGGTGTTTATCTCCATTTTGATTATATTCCAGTTGTATATTGTGTTTTTTTTAGATATATCTATTTTGGTATTCTTCATTTTCTTTTCTTTTCTTTTTTTTTCTTGTATCCTTTTCTCTTCCTTGTGAAATTGTGATATCTCGCTTATTTGATAAATTCATAACTAAAGTCGCACTTCATATATCTTATTGACAGTCGATTTAAACTCGCATTTCATATATCTTATTGACAGTCGATTTTCTTCGTAAATGTATTTATCGAGATTTCTTTGAACAGTCTATGGTTTTTTTTATTTTTTCTTTTTTTTTTTAGTTTCGCAAATTTTAAGTATAATATGTGCACTTCTTCTTCTTTCTTTCTGTTTTGTTTTATACGTTCCTGTATACACTACTATTATTTTGTCAACTGTTGTGCAAATTTTGTTAATATACTTCACGTGTTATAATGTTCATGCTTTCTGGTTTTTAATAGCAAGAGGACCAGTCAATACCGCTATTCTACCGAGTTCCTTACGATGTACATAATTTACATTTTATTCGGCACTATAATATATATATACCGTAGAGATTTTACCATAATATGCCTTTGCACTGTACTGGATTTTTTAACATAGTTCATTAAAACGTCCCAGTAGCAATTTTATTCAATGTCTTCTTCATCAGGGCATATACACACAAATTATCTTTTACACAGTTATCACTGCACTCTTTTCACATAAAATTTAGATAGTAGACACCTTTCTCTCTCTCTCTCTCTCTCTCTCTCTCTCTCTTTCTCTCTCTCTCTCTCTTTCTTTCTCTCTCTCTCGTAACGAAGGACACATGGAAAGTTCGGTATTTTTTTCCATTTAACTATAAATTAATATTAATTTTATATCATTACACAATGAAATTATTTTGGCGAATTTTGCGTCCTCAATTATTCTGTTCATCGACTTGTAGATTTCATTATGCCACTTGTCACTTTTGATGTATTTCTATTTGTTTTTTTTATTGCAGAGTTCTCTACTATCTTTCGATGTAAGAAAGAAACAGTGTTCCCATAAATAAAATAAAATGGGGATATACATATACTTATACATACACATATACATATACATATATATATATGTATATATACATATATACACACACATATATATATATATAATGTAAATTTTTGCATTGTTATACAAGCCGTAATATATAAAACAAGTTTAGACTTTTATTCTCAAAGAAAAAAGAAAGAGAACAAATAAAAACATTAGTAACATGTTAAATATTTAATTTGATATTAGATATTGATAGAAAATATTACTTTCATGATTAATTTAAACTATATGATTTGTTGATAATATGAAAAAATTCTATATGGTAATAACAATGAAAAATGAGAATGATAAAAATCGATATAATATTAACAATTTTAGAAATAACAGTCATTAAATGATGGGAACATGAAAAAAAATTAAGGCCATAATAAAGAACTCAGCAGCGTTACACGCTGCATATGTGCAATAAATTCAACTTACATGTTCAATGTCGTTTGATTATTTAAATTAGTTCAGGTTAATTCCTAGTTAACCATAAGTGTATGTGACTCCATTGGTGCAGCACTATCGTACAATGTATCAGTGTCTTGTGTAGGCTCACCTTGAAGTTGACACTGGTTACTTAATGTACCAGCACCACAGTCGCAAAAGAACCTGTAATTATTAATTCGTTTTTTAAAATTTCTATTCTATAAAAATAATTTCACTTTCTGATTATTTATTAACTATAATTACTACAATGTGATAGCTGAAATTTAAAAATGTAAAAATATTTGATATAGGCATTGACATCTTTTTAAATAATCTAAAATTCTATGTAAAATTATATCTTACCGATCATGTCTGATAAATTCGACGTCGTGTCCTGCATGGCAAGTTTTTATACAGTTTACACATATTGCATTACGATCTGTAGTGTTGCACGTTTGACAGCGATAAAAGTCATGCATTGGAAAAGACGTATATGATGATATTTTGTACAAACATTGACCATTCCCGACTGCCTTTTCGACAGCATCTTGGTTGTTGAATATTTTATTGCCTAAAAAAAAATGAAGATGTTCGGTTAATTCGATAGAAAAAATGTTATTACACTTTGGTGTGACATTCACATTTTTACTATATTTTATATGCTTACCTCTAGTCGTTGGTTGTACACCACTTGCTAAACATAAACCACCAAATCGATTATTAAAGATCTGATTAAATTCTAATGTTGCAGTAGCATTATTAGTTATTTCAACGCCTGCTGCTAATCCATCAAAAATTCGATTTCTCCTTAATACTGGATGGGATTGTGTAGATATAAGCACTCCAGCTTGCGCATTTCGAAATATATCATTTTCTTCTAAGACACCTGCATTACATGCGACATTTAATATAACAAATTAATAAATTATAATAATTATTATATGATAGTTACCTTTACCACCATTAAATATACAAATTCCTCCATCTCTCCCATCAAATATCTTGTTCCTTTTTAATGTAGGATTACTGTCTGTTTTAATCCATACACCTGCCATGGCATTATCAAAAATTTCATTTTGTTCAAGTAAGCCTAAACCACTATTGTACACGAGAACACCACCGTTTTGTCCGCCCCATATTTTATTTCCACGTATCACTGGATTACTTCCAGTTCTGTTTATAAAAAAAATCGAATCATAATTTATGCGTCGCACATTTAATATTGTTAAAGATTTATAATAATTGTTTATACGATAATTATCTTTTTACCTTATTTGTACTCCTGAATACAAATGATTGAAAATATCATTATCCTCTAGCTTTCCATGCCCGTTATCGTAGAAATAAACCCCAACTTGTTTGCCACTATGAATTCGATTTCTTCTTAAAACTGGAGTTGATCCTGTAGTAATCCAAACTCCTGCTAAAGTATTGGCATAGACTTCGTTTTCCTCTATTAAACCTTGTCCTTTTTCATGTACATATATGCCTCCATGTTGACCATGATGTATTTTATTATGCCTAACTATTGGATCTGAATTTGTTCTGATTTGTATTCCAGCCAAAGCATTACCATAAATATTATTATGTTCTATTAAACCCCTTCCTTCTCCAAATATATACACTCCTCCTTGATGACCATTATAAATTTCATTTCTACGAATTGTTGGATTTGAATTCGAAGTAATCCAAACTCCAGCAAAATTATTGGAGTGAATTTTGTTATCAATAAATTGTCCTAAGCCGTTTTCGTGAACATAAATTCCTCCTGTTTGACCATGATGTATCTCACAATGTACAACTGTTGGATTGGCACCAGCTTTTACTTCAAAACCTGCTATTCTGTTATTATGAATATCATTGGCTTCAAAATATCCAAGACCGTTATCAAATGTAAATATTCCAACATCTCTACCATGATGAATATGGTTCCTTCTCATAATTGGATTTGCATAATTTTTAACCCAAATACCAGCTAATGCATTCCGAGATATTTCATTGTCTTCGTAAGTTCCCTGTGCATAATCAGTAACATAAAGCCCAACATTTTCACAATCTGATATGTCACAGTTCTTTACGACAGGATTAGCGCCAACACCAGATACACAAACAGCTGCTCCCACTATAATAAACAAAACCATTAACTCTTATTGATTCTTTTGTTTCTTTTTCGCATTATATATTGCGTATACTTACCCACACTCGAGCTTCTAATAATGCAGTGATCAACTGTAGGACTACAGTTTTCACCCACTTCCAAACAATAATGTTTATGATGTGGAACTGTACTAGTAACATCTGGAGTAAACTTTAAAGTAAGGTGCCCAGCATATGCACGCTTAGCACCTTCTACAAACATTACAGTAGATTCACTTTCTCTTTCTAATATGACTGATTCTGCCACATTACCAGGAGCTGCTCCAATCAGTGCAACATCACTATCGATTACAAGAAATTCACCTCTGTATGTTCCAGCATGTAAGAATACTAGGTGTTGAGGTGCTTCTTCTATTGTTTGAGAATTACTCCCGCAACAATTTCCTTGAGCACTAGTATTTGCGTTACTCGAGGAATTACTATTGCTGCTTCTGTATTCGTCTACATAATCTAATGCTCCTTGAACCGTATTGAAATACGGCAAATTTCGTCCTTTGAATTTTAAGTCCTGGAAGCCAGGTCTAACGTGTACCCCCCTATATAATTGTCTAAAGCTTTCTTTCCATGGATTTGGATAATCAGACTCATCCGGAGAAACAAATTCAAATTTACAAGGGGCTGGATTAAACAAAGGTAAGTCATATTCATATACTTGTTGGTAGAGGGATTTCCATAGTTCTGTGTCATTTGCGATAGCTTGAAAACGTTTACAAACTTGTGAAACTCTGCACAGATCTTGTTCCATTAAATAATTGAATATAGTAAGCAACACTTCGTCTGGTAATTCATATTGTAGATAATGTGCTGCTGTATTTGTATTTGTACCTATTACAAAAAATAGATTTGTCATCATAATTATGTCACATGCAATAGTTAACAATATAATAACGAATATACATTTATTTACGATATGTATATTCATTAATAGAAATTTATAAGCGTACCATCTGCAGAAAGTGAACACGTTCGCCGTGGTCGTTTCCTTGCTGGAAGAGTAAAACTGCCAAGGGTAGCAGCA
>NC_057705.1:1105809-1138309 GCF_014466175.1 Vespula pensylvanica
AATAAACATGTTTAATTCAAAAATCACGTTTATACACATTGTAAAATTTGCAACAATAAAAAATAAGAAGTTTAACATAATTACTATGTGGTCTTACATAATAACTTTTTTATAGATATTGTAAATACAGAGAAATTTTACTTATTCGAGAGTATCTAAGAAATTATTATATACATATATCATCCATTTGTTAAACTTTACATAAACAAAAATTGGAACAATATTGTGTTATCTCTTATAATATATAGAAAATCATACATACTTTTTTCATCATCACGAAGTATGACAAATATATATCAGCTTTTATGAAATAATAATAATAAAAATTACATTAAGAGAAAAACATTAACTCATTTATTTAAGCTTCTTACATTTAAACTTTACAAGTCGAAATGTTTTTGTATCTTTATCTAATATATAATCCTAATATTTATTTTTATCACATTTATTGCTGAATTATATTATAATTAGAACTAACAATAAGAAGACAGCAACATTTATTTTATTTCCATCATTGAGTATTACAGATATTTGTCAACAATCTTATTTTTGTTGTAGAGTAAGTTTTGAAATTCCATGAAAATGCAAAACAATTTCTTTTTCTTAAAACATAATCAGTTCTGCACGTTATACTGTACAATAAACAGAGAGTTATCAGCCAATGGCTTTGAAATAGGAACTATAGCTATAATTACTTAACTTTCACAACTATAAATAATAAATACATATACATATACATATATATATATATATATATATATATATACATATACACACACACACAAATGCTCATTCATTTGCTAAAATATGTAAAATAGAAAAAGTCATAGAAATTAAGTAACTTAATATAATGATAAAAAATTTTCTTTTTATAAAACCTATTGTTGTTGGCTAGATCCAGCTACTGCCTCAGAGTTATGTGATTGATTAAGAAATAAAACATTACTTGTTTTAATTCGTGCACCTACGCCGGCGAGTGATGGACATGGACTAATACATGGTGTAGAGCAATGACTATTACTTAGATCACATTGATCTAACAATTTCCAAAGTTCTTCTGGCGTTGGTCCACCAGATACATCTGATACTATTATATAATAAAAGCATCAATGTCATATATCTCAATATTTTATTAATATGTCATGAACAAATATGTAAATATAAATACCTTTATCTTGATGAAAGGATGGATCCAAAGCTGTTGTTAAATCCCACATTTGAATAGTGCCATTAGAATGTCCGGTAAATATAAAACGTCTAGGCCTGGAGCCCATTCGACTAGATCCTTCGCATTCGTGAACATAGAAGGAACTAATGATACTACAATCAACTGATTGTATTACACAAACTCTTTTCCCATTTGATGCTAAACGTACGAACAATTGATCGGTTTCAGGTACAACTTTTTGAACAAACACTTGTTCATCATCTTGCTCACCAAATGGACCTATAAATTGAAAATAAAATAAATATTCTATATAAAGTAAATTTGATGTAATAAATAGAACATACCAAAATCATTTCCAGCATAATAACTAACACAGGGTTCAACAGCTTCTAGAGATACTATTTTAAAACTTGCTTCAGGTGTTGATCCAGGTTGTGTAGAAATCATACCACGGAATCTTGTTACAGTCCAAGTCCTTACATGATTGTATTCAGAACAAACAGACACTAAATATTTTTCTGATAATGTTACCTAAAAATAATAGATAATTTTTATTAAACTTTTAAACTTCTATTTTATTTGATGAAATTTTATATTAGTTAATACTTAGAAAATTTTCATACTTTTGTTACACTACTTTGATGAACAGTAAATGTTTGAAATAATTGTGGTCCATGTCCAACAGTTTCAGGATGTTGGACAATGACTCTGACACTACCAGATTCTGTACCATATGCAATTTCAATCCAATTTCCACAGAGACCTATAACAAATAAGAAATATAATAAAAATACATACTATAATTTAAACATTTTGAATTATAAATTTGAAGTATAAATTTTCAAATGATTTTGATTTTAGAACAGAATAAAAATTACTGCACAAAATTACAAACAAATAAATACGAAAGTGGTATATACATGTTAAATATTAATGAGTTAGATACAATATGTAATAAAATTAATATGCAGTTGGCAATAAGCATTTTATTATTTTCCCTCCTCCTCTCAGATAGTAAATATGAAACATATAATGAAAGAATCTTAAATGAAATAGAATATATTTATTTTGTAAATAATGATTGAAGAAGAAAATTTAATGATCAAGATAATAATTGGTAACAATATTGGTACAACTGGATGCATAAGGATAGCAGGGTTATAGGTGATTAATATCAAGATAACATATATGTATATATAAAAAATATATATAGTTGCATTAATGTTGCATCAAATGTAAGTTGATATATCTATATGAACGTGTGTATAACATGCACACATATTTGATAAAGCTATTTATTTAAAATCGATCTTATGCTATACTTAATAAATAAAATTAGAATCATTAAATAATAATTATTTTCATTACAATTATAGAGTAATATAATAAAAAATGAAACAAATTTTAATTAAATATATCTATATGAAACAAATAGTAATTTTCATAGTTATACAAAGCTATGCATTTTTTTATTTAGTGTATCTACAATTTTATTAAATCTGGAGAGGAAGAGTATATTTTTCATTTATTCAAACGTTTTTTATGTATGATAAAATAATGAATGTTAAAAAATGGTACTTGGATTATATGTAGAATTGAAAACAAATACTAAATTATAATGACCCATACTTGCCTTGTGCTAATTATCCAGTTGTACGAAATCATGAGGCAAAGCATGTAATAATAAACTCATATTAATATTTGCAAGCCATGTGTATATTTGTATGGCTTGATAAAAGGGCCTTGATAAATATTGTAAAAAGTGGAAGGAAAAGTTATTGCTTCTCTCATTATAAGCATAAGCATACACATACATAAAACCTTTGTATATGCATATTAACTTTATTGTTAGTTATAGGATTGATAATATATATTGTAAGGCATGAGACTATTAAAAATTTCATATTAGATACATATAATAATACCACACCAAAATTTTAATGTTAAAACATAATAAAATTTCATTTGATGTATGTGCTAATCAATGAATTCACTCTTAAACTATTACTATTATTAAATATATATCAAAATTTTAGATGCTCTAACTCACTTGTTTTTGGTGTTAGATAGACTGATATGGCTGTAATAGGATCATAACTTGGATCACGATATAATTCACTTACGAGAAGATCGTTATCTTTCATTCTAAGAGGAAATTTTTGCATGTCTGTAACATAAGCAAAAAATCATGTTGCTATTGTAAGAAATTTTATAATATTAAAATACTTAAAATATTTCTTCTGTATTTACCAATATAATAAATAGAACCATTGTTACAACCAAGAAGAAGAAATGTGCCAGCAGTGTCAAATGACAAAATTGGTTCCACATCTTGAATTTGCCAATGATGTGTCATTGCATGCCACACGCCGATCTTTCCAGTTGGTGAAAGAGCAACCAATTGACTACCAATAAAAAATAAATATTCCACACGGACATTCAAATTAAAAGTACCAATATTTGTTTTAATGCCATATTCGGAAACGCTCCATAATCTCACTTGATTTCCATAAGAAATAGCTACCATTTTACCGTCTACTCCACTACCTATTTTTGCATTTATTGCTACTCGTTCGATTATAGATTCAATGTGTGGACTTGTAAATGCATGTTGCCATCCAGATGAATCTTTTAAACGATAACATGTTATAAAATGTGCATAAGCAACAACTATCCAATTATGATGTGCTTTTATAATTTGCACTCTTAAAGGATTTACCCAAGCTGAAACTAAAATATTCAGTAATATAATACCTATCACATATATGTAATATAATTTCTTATTGATATATTCTTACCCTGTTGAGGTCCAAATATAACACCAACATCATTTTTGTACAATTTATTTAAATCTGCTGAATTATTTCGAATATGTCTCAGATCTAAAGATGGAGTTCGTGAATGAGGTAAACCACGTTGAGAAAGTCTATAGTCTAATGATGAATTGCGTACGTGAGAAGTTATTGGTCTCTTATGATTTTGTTGTCCTAAAGACATATATAATCTAATTTAATGCTAGTTAAATTGAAACAATAGTAATTAAACAATAGCATATATCTATAATTACCATTCGTATTTTGAGTACAAGGACATGAAGAAGATACTGCAGATTGTGAAGTAGTGGCTGTATCTGTCCTAGGTGTCGAAGTTGTTGTCACAGCTCTACCATGAACAGAGACATCACTGACATTTGGAGGAACTGTTGCTGACTCTTGTAATGGAATACCTTAAAAAAAGAAACATGAAAAATCTAATGAATAATATTTGTTTAATTTGTAAAACAGATTGTTTAAGAATATTAACCAGGTGGTGGTAAATAACCAGAGAAAAGCACATCACCACAAGAAGATTGAGTTAAATCTTCGCATAACATTAATCGCTTTACCAATGGTGTAATACCATAATATTCTGCTTCGTGTCTTAAAGAACGAATATCAACATTTTTTAAATTAATATCCTTTGTACGTAAATAATTTAAAATTATAGAAAACATTCGTGGATCTCTATCAATAAATAATGCACCATCTAAATCTTGATGACTTGCAATTCGATTACTCAATAAAGCTGTAAAAAAAGAATCAGGTATCCACGTCAAAGTTTGTTGAGATGTAGAAAACCTGTAATAAATAATATTTAATCTTTAGTAGATCATTAAAAATACATATGTAATATAATAAAACATATACTTTTAACACATACCTAGTTCCTCCTACATTTAAATGTACTATATCACTTCCTAGTGTATAAGATGTAGTCATTTTGAGTATTAATATATATATTCACAATATTCCTCACAATTTAAAACAGTTGATAAAATTTGATAATAAAAGTTAACTTTTTTTCGAAGAGGTTATGAAAATAAAATTCCAATTCATCAAATCCGTTGCAATTACCAAATAAGTCACAAATAAATAATAAATTAAAAAATCACACGTTTATATATCTTTAATATTAAATATTTGATAATAAAAATGCATTATACACAGTTTAATATTTTTTTTTTCATTATAAAGATATGATTGGCCAATTTTTCTGCACAGTGATAAAAAAGTAAACGTTATTAGATGTACGCCATTTTAAAACCGTTTGAATTGTGCGCAGCGATGGCGCACTAATATTAAAATCTTATTTGAAAGGTGCTATTATAAGGCTGTTCATCACTTCTCTCAAATTTGGAAAAAGTTTTATTTTAAAATCATTGAAAAGAATCCTATTAAAAAATGGTATTTTTTTTTAAATAATTTATGCATAAGTAAAAAACTCGAAAATATTAAAAAAGTGGAATCCTAAATTAAATCTTTGTTTTTAAAATGAGACTTCATTCATCAAAATGGGTCAAAAATTACGTCTGTTTTCATTGTTGGCTGTTTTTCATGTAAATGACTGTTTTTCACATTTTTTATGAAAAAAAAATTTGCATTGTGGCGCTCTTCGAAATTTGTGTTAAAAAAAAAAATAGCTCGTATTCCTTATTTTCATATAAATTCTCGAATATTGTTAAAATTTTAATATTTCAAAATTTTGATTTCGCGGTTTTTGGTTAAGTGTTATGTCAACAAAAACAAACTTTCGACCGACTTTGACTATTACTGAATCAGTCTTCCTTTGTATTCCGACGAGTGAACGTCGAAGCTCTCTCTTCCTGAAGGAAACAACTTCAAAACTTTATAATTTCGTTAATTTTAGATTTATTTAAACAAAATAAAAGTACGCGGAGTTAAATAAGCTAATATTTAAACAATAGTAAATTCGATTAAACATTACATAGCTCGGAACACTCGTTAAACATAAAATAATTTTAATTTATTTTCTTTTCGATTTTAATTTTGAATTGGCGGTTGTTCGCTGTATATTTGAACAGCCTTAATTAATATACGTTAATTTTACATTACTATTTCATAATTACAGCATCAAGAGGCATCAGAGATCTACCTCTACAAGAGATTATATACTACATACCTCGAAATAGGTAAATATAATATTAATACAAGTGTTTATTTACATAAAATTACTATAAGTTTGTTTTCATTTTGTTATATTACGATAATTTTGTAATAACATATTTAGGCTAAAAGGAAAAAGTGGACAATAAAGTATGTTTTGTAAAAGAATGCAAATGTTTGAATAAGAGTATATTTTTTAAAAATTTAAGAAATTTGTATATATTATTTTATATTCCAAATATAAATCTTATTAACTTAAATATGATACTTTTTCATTTACAATGTTAATAATTTGTATTTTTATAACAACAAATTAATTCATTTAATTCTTCTCTAATAAATAAGATATTGTGATTTCTATATAACATTAATATAGTTATATCATACATTATATAAACATATAAACATAGAATATATATTTGTTTTGGATTATTTTACAGATTTTTTTCACTTATAGAAAAATGTTTCAGACAAAAACATATAATTTTTATTTCCTATGTATACAAATGGAATTAAATCTTTCAAATTCTATAAATTTTTTAACTCATTTAAAATAACACAACAATAATATACGAATAAAGATTAAGTATTATATTATTTGAAAATGTTCTTACATATTCATTTAGGTTAAGGATAGTAGTTAAGTTAGTTAAACTAGGCAAGTTTGCGCTTGGAATATTTATTAAAACCAACTGAAACTTTTAATATAAAATCTTTTCCCTAATTATAATATACAAAAGTATTAGTCTTCTAATGATTTTAGGCTTGATGAATTTATAAATAGTGAAAGAATAAATGTATTGTATATTATGATTATATAATTTGATGTTTTTTAAGTACTTGTTATTATCAATTAACTATTGAATGATCAAAAAAAAAAAAAAAAAAAACAGTAATTCATATTCAATATCACTTTTACATTGATTCTATTAATATTAAAACTTGTATAATTTTATATGGATTTAAAAATTATATAAGTTTTGTCTAAAACATTTCTTTTTATTAATGTATCTTGAATTATTTTATCTCAAAGCCATCAATTTGCACTCTTGTGCAATTTAGATGCCTAAAAGCATACACGAATATAGGTTTATGTATGAATTGAAATAATTTCACATTTGATCTTATAAATTATTGCTGTAATATATATAGTAATAATTTTTTTTCTTTGATGCAATATAAAATTGGAAATATTAAATATATATATCTTATAATAATACTTAAAAATGTTAATTAATTAAGAAAATATCATTAATCGTCAAAATATTTTTTCAGAAGTTTCCTTATTGTATAACAAAAACAAAATCTCATAAGATTTACAATTTTAAGTAGAAACAAGATTGACATTATGTAACAAGATTAAATAATTCATTTACATGAAATCTTTGTGTAATATAATACAATCTTATTTTGATCATTACATCATACAAAAATTATGAAACAATGACACAGACTTTAAAGCAGAAGTTAAAATAATAATGCTAATGCAATAGCAACATTACCTGTTATAATTATAATTATGATAACAACAACAATAATAATCGTAATTTCGTAAATATTATTAATAATGATGAATTTAAATTATTTAATGATAGAAGCTGGACGGCTGGGAGTAAGGAAAAATATTGCATTACATTTAAAAAATTTCTTATAGAACTATTTATGTATATCATAAATAATTAATTTCTTGTTACGTATTGAAATTTCTTTTGGTTATATAGAAAGATTAGTTTTTAATTTTTTAATTAAATAATATACAATATAAATTAGTTTTTCTAAAATTTATACCTTCTCTGCATATCAGTCTATAATTAATTATGTCTAATGCGTCTTTTTTTTAAACACCAATATATCCTTTACTTTGTCTTGGAATTTTTTATATCACTTTACTATAATTCTTAAGTAGTTCTTTTTACATGATCCATAAATCTATTTTTTAATATATTTATCGAATTATTAATAAGCACTGAATCATCTGTTCATAATATTACGATTTTTTATATTTATAATCTTTACTATGATTAATTTTTTATACTAAACGATTTTTATACATATTAAAATAGAGAATATATATATGGAAGCTTTTCTACAGTTAGGCATTGCAAATATAGACATTTAACTTTTTTGCCAATAATTATCTTTACCAGGTCTTTATATATGTATATATATATATATATATGTGTGTATATATATATAATATATAATATATTGCACACATGCATGGAGAATCTTAACATTTTATACAAAATCTTGAATTTGTTGCATTTGCTAACTTTTTAACTATCACATGTATAAGCTGCACCTTTTATGCTTTTGAATCTAGGGAAACATCATTTTCAGAACAATATTTTTCTTTACTCTATGATTAATATTGATATTTGTATTTTATGAAGATATTCTATTCTATTGGCATTTTTTTTGATAATACATTTATGACAATAATATGGAACCTATTTAATTAATCTTGCTACAATGATAACAAAATTATGACAAACTATATATGTAAACTTAAATTTTCTAATCCAAAGCATGATTAATTGATGTTTTTGGAAAAATTTATCTATTTCATAATTTATAATAATAAACATTTGATAAGTACAATAAATACTGTTGTTCTGGAACAATGTTTCCTTAACTTATAAAGGGAACATATAATGCACCATTCTGCACACATTACAATGATTTACTTTGTAATTTAGAAGTAATAGTTAATTAAGTACCCTTTTATTCTTATCTTCATTAATTGTATGACCTGTCTCTGAAAACATTTTTTGTTATCATAGACAGAAAGAAACAATCTACTCTATTATTTCACTTACAAGTTGTACGTCCAAGTTCCTTTTGATGATTGAATGTAACGAAGTGGCATTATCGTGTTTCTAACATCAGGACTTTTTGATCGTCTTATACAATCTTGGTTTGGATCTTTGCTTCCTTGATTGAAATATACACCACTATTGTTACCACGGGGTATACTGTCACTGCTTGCTACTCTTCTAACGTCGTTTGATCTTTTTGGTTCACTGTTAATTGTTGTCAAGTTATCTGATCCAGAGTCCCGAAGTTTGTATGTATGTGGATTATTCTTAATATACCTAAGATTTGAATCGGTAACGAAAGTTTTTGTATTTCGATTTAAATTACAGTTTTCGGTAGATCCATTTCTCTGCATTTGTGATTTTTCACTAGATTCATCTATGCCATAATGATTGCATGTACGATGTTCGATGTTAAAATTCATATCATTATCGATGCACTGGTTAGAGTCAAGTGAGTCAGAAAATTCTGGACTTGGAATAGAGGAAATACTGCCAACACGAGAAAAGGCAACCGTCCCCTGAAGATTTTGGGGACGGCGTCAGAAACATCATTCTTCTAATTCATCCATTCGATTTCTAACTGCCATTTCAACTACTTCCAAACTAGGATAGTCCAATTCTTTGACTAGGCATAATACGGCAGAGAGTATATTTGAGTTCTAAATGATAAAAACAATTATAGTTTGTATTTGTAAGAGGAGTATTATAAGTTGAAAGATTTATAATTTTACACATTACATACCCTCGTAACTGGCCGCCTATGATAGTGAAATTGTGGTCTGCATTTCTCCTTATCGGAATGTCTTACCCAACCAGGCACTTGACTTGTATCTTCCTATTTTAAATCAGATTATAAATCAGACAGTAAATTAAATTAAACAAACATTTTCTTTTTATATATACATATTAGTTTTTAATTCTGACCCTTTCAGTAGGATGATGAGTAGGCATTCGTCTATGTTGAGATGATGGTTGAGGTAATGGTTCATCGCATTCTATCTGTCTCTTATCGTCGTATTCATAATTATTCCTCTCAAAGCGATTATCTTCTTGCGTTTCATACTTAACACCATATTGAGTACGTGGCGAAGGTGATGTATATGAACGTTGGGATGCATCATTATTAACATATTCAGAATACACTCGTCTCTCGTCATAATCTCCATTATGTCTTGAAACTGCTGGTTGATCATCAGTATCCTGCAATATTTTTCTTTATAGTTTGTATTTTATTTAGCAGAGAATAAATCAATTTCATAGAATAGCATGACAGATCATAAACATGCAAATATAACATAAGAGTTTTAATTTAACATAAAAGTTTAATTTAAGAATAATGTTCTGACTAAAAAGCATATGATATTTAATGAAGCGTATTATCTTATGCTTTGTGTAAATATAGTTGATTATCTGAATCAAATCTGAACAAATTCATTTAGTACATTCTAAATTTTGAGCTTTAATACACTTAGATAACAGATATTATTTTCATTTTTTCTTCTTTCCAATCTATGTTCAGATAATCAGACAACGATATAAAATAATCAAGTTTTATGTTATGACTTTAATGTTCTATATGACTATAGTGTAATCAAATTGGCATTGTTATGTACACTACAAATTTGTCTAGATGAATAATTGCATTTTGCATATTATGTGCAGTTGCGATAACAATACCTTAGGTATATCAATAGTATTAGTAGCCACAGTCTCAATGTAATTGCGTGATTCTGTACACATGTTCTCATCTTTATTCTGACTTTTTGATTGCCCATTATGGAGCTGTTCATTAACATTATTCAAATAATAAAAATATAATATATAGTCAGAACACATAAACTACATGTTATTTTAATTTCTCTAACTAATTTAATCATAAATTAACATTTTTTATAAGTTATAAACTTACCTCATATGTGTACTGATTGCTTTGAGCATAATGATGAGGTAATGTTTTACAATTTGCATTTCTTCTATCAGGATCATGATATTCCTCTTGTGTATGATGCATTTCATCGTAACTTCTCTGAAAAAAAAATTATATCGCGTTTGTATATGGTTAACAATACTATACTAAAAGAATGTTAGTTTCATTTTTTTATAATTCTCAGATAAATAAGTTAAAAGCATTTTTAGAGAAAAATCTAACTATGTAAATCAATTAGAAATATTTTACCTGGTCACTAGATGAACTATATCTCCTATGTTTTTCCACACGTGTTTCTTCAATATACTCAACAGGTACTTCCTTATTTGTAATGAGTTAACAAACATCATAAAACTTGTTAGTGACATTTTTTAACGTTATATTTATGATAAATATATAATTAGCTTTAACACAAATGAACCTTTTATGATTTATTTAATATGTTAAAATTTTTTATGAGAAAGTTTAGCTCAAAAATTCATAATTGAAATGAATCATGCTAAATATATATGTTTTGTTTTTATTTTTACCTCTGGACTATTTATTTCTGATTGTGGTGGAGATGCATCCATATCAAGGGGATGTACAAGTACTCTGCCTCTTGACAATGCAGTTTGCACTTCTTCTGGGGCTACTACTTTATCATCCAGCTTTTCCAAATTTGGTAAAGCTCGAAGAACAGTCAATCGATATCTGTTAAATATTCATATCAGATTATTATAACGATACATTTGTAAAACAGTAATTGGTCAGGAAGGTGCATGCATAAATAATTTTATAAAACATGTACCCTTCTTTTTCTGCACAAGGATTTTCGCCGAGCCATAAATTCCTTAAATTGGGTAATTCTTGAAGATAACAAACTTCATTCAGATCTTTAATATTATTTTTTCTAATAAATAGATCTCGCAAATTGTGGCAGTATTGAAAATCAGCAAGCGTGTCAATATTATTCACACTGCAAATAAAAATACATAGAGTTTGATATGTAGCTTTATAGCAAAATAATATGAATAATTCGTAGAAGAAATATAAAAAAAAAAAAAAAAAAAAAAAAAAAACTTAAAATTTGCATGGATTATACATTCATATTAATTTTAGTAAACACAAATACGTATGATTAACATTTACATTATGATGTTGCATGTAAAATTAGTAAGTATGTGGGTGGAACAGGTTTTATTGTGTAGGTGGTATATGACTGTATACATGTGTATTAAACGTATCCATAGTAGGACTGGATGATAATCATTGTTGCTTCATACAATATAAAAGTTAGTTTCAAATAAAGATATTTTTTATGATTGTATTAATAGTTATTAAAACAATCTAAATATTATAAAAAAAGATTAGAGTGTATTATATGTATATATTGTAACATAATACTTGATTTAATCTAAATTCTAATAATTCTAATCGTTTGTTTCAAGATTGATGGGAGAGAAAAAAAGGAAAGGACAGATTTGCAATAACACATCAGAATTCTTTTAAATTGGCTTTTATTGCGGTAAATGGATTATCTCACTCTTCGACTTCGTCGATTTCTTATGAAGTCCCGCGATCGCGTGTCAATAGTTGCACCGCGTTTCTTGAATTTGCATGTAGATATTTACAAAAATTAACCTAATTCTACGAATCGATATAAATATCTTTTCGAAATTTCGATTTAACTTTTCTTAGTCTAATATCGAATTTAACATTTTTTAAATAACAGGATTTTTAAATTTCAAATTCAACGATTAAAATACTACGTTTGATTTTACGATTTTTATATTTCTTTTTTTTTTTTCCATGTGACCCAACCCTATTATATTCCTTATTAAATTTTATTTTGTTATTATTTCTAGTCTTTTCGAATCTTTCTAACTCGATTATTTTAAATTATTATTCAATGTGAATTGTTACAATATACATATACATATATAAATTATTTTATAAAAAAACTTACCTTAATGATAATACTTCCACATTTTCCATCTCACGTAAAATGCTTACATCTGTTAATTCTGATCCCCTATAAAAAAAAGGAATTAACTCTATACCGTTTTATTTATATTATAGTCTTATTATAAATACAAATTTTTTCTTAACAACATATATAAAATAATAAATTTCTTGATCTGTCTCTCTCAAATAGAAATGTTAGTATGTTAAAATAAAATGATAGAAAATAAGTCTACGAAGCAGACCTGGAATGCTATTAATATCATTGATGTATTATTATAATAATCAGGAATTTGTGACTTCTACGTTAACGTATATATTCTTAATATAGGCTATAAATATAAAATAATTCAATTATTTAATGTTTTAAACAATGCATAGTTATTATTTTACTATTTACAATAATATATATTTAATAGTTTAAATTTATAATATATGAAATCAGTTGGGAATGAGATCACTGTGTATAATGATCACAATCATACAAAAAAATAAAAACTGATATGTTAATTTATATTCAATTATTTATGAAGATGATCTATTTAAGAAAAAAAAAAAAAATGTTGTTTTTAATGCATACCAGCAATTGAGCTTCTTTACGGCAGAAAAATCGGACATTCGTGTACGTGCCACAATCATTTCTTCTGTTAATTTCACCATTGTCTTTCGTTTATTTTTTTTTTAATCAATGAAACACAGAAAATTAAGCAGAGAAACTTATAAACTTAATTAAAAAAGGAGTTAATATAAAGAAGGCATGGTTTGTATCATCACGATAAATTTGTTAAATGACTTAAAACACACCTCCGACCGCGTGCCATGATGGCTTGTCATCGTCTAAGCTAAGAGAACTAGAAAACAGTGCTGTCAGATCTGTCCAATGAATTCTCCCTAATAGTAGCCCAGTTTTTTTTTTTTCTAATATCTTTCAGATCCTGAAAATTTCTTTGATACTAAAAAATACTAGAAGATACTGAATATATCCTTTTAAAGTAAAATCAAAAAAAGCAGTCGATCTATTAAAATTCTATATTAGAAATATTCAGTGTTTTTCCAAGTTCGCGAATTCACCGCTACGTGGCGTTTTGTTTCCTAAGTATAGGACGCAATGCGACGTTCTAACGTTTGATCAAATTGGTAAAAATACAATTGTAATAAATATAAATAAAAGGATAAAAAAGGAGATATAATTTATAATTATATACATATATAGTTAGTGTTATTTTATAAATAAAATAATATATATATATATTTATATTTATTTTCGACGTGAATGATTTCTATCCTTTTTACTATCCCTCGAGCTGTTTGTTGTTTCTCCTCTTCGACGTTTATTCAGTGGATTTCGTGGATCATAAATTTCAAACCAATCGTCATCTTTTGTACTAGCATCTTTTGCAAGTACAGGAGCTTTTTCTTCGCAACGCAAAATATGTGCCATCCACAACTCGTCATCTCCATCATCTTTAGATTCTTCTTCCTTTGTTGTACTTCCGTTGCCCTTTGTACACTCTTTAGTATCCTGAAGTTTATTCTTGAATTTATTTAGAAGATTTAGAGTAAAATCTTCTCGTGTTTTACCCTTTGCAGGTATTTTTTGTTTAGCTTTTTTATATTCTTCTTGAGTTTGTAAATAATCTTTCAATATTTCGCTTTGTTTTCTTTTCTGTTCTTGTTTATCATCCTCAAGTTTTTTATCTGCTTCTTTTTCTTTTTTTTCGTTCTGAACAGTACGTTTTAAGTCACGGATTTCTTTTTTAATTGCATTCCTGATATCACAGATAGAATAGTAAGTTTATATATAATATTATAAAATGATACTTGTAATTATGTGTTACATATATATATATACATACATTTTTCTTTTACGTTCTTCATATCGTTCTTTACCAAAATAATATTCCTCCTCTTCTTCTACATTATCATTATCAGTTACTTTAGTAGGTTCAGTTTCTTTGAAATCACTTGTCTTTTTACCTCCTTTCAATTTATTTTTGATTCTTTCAGTCATTTCTCTATAAGTATTAAATAAGATTAATAAAGTAAATGAAATGATATTAAATTGTATTAATTTTTTTAGTATGTAATTTTAACTTACGTTTTTTCTTTTGCTATGGCAGCTATTGTCTCAGAAGATTGTAATGTATCATTATCACTTTCAGAATCAACATCGTCACATTCCTTTAATTTTTTATTTGGTGGTTCAGTGTTATCAATTACAGGTTGTGAACTTAATTTAGGATCAGACAAACGATCATGTGCTGATTTTGCTTTATTATTTAATTGCTTATTCAAAATTGCAGATTCTTCTTCATCTTCTTCTGCTTCTTCCCCAAAAGATAATAACTTAAAATTTCTGTGAAAATAATCATTATAGTATATATTTACTTTTACCTTATTTATAGTACAATATCAATGTTATTGTATTTTATAAAAAATATGAAAAATTTTTATGGTGCTTACTTTACTCCTGCTTTTTTTTCTTTCTTAGTTTCTTTCACATCACTTTTCTTTTTAGATTCTATTCGTGGTGAAATATCTACAAATGGATTGTTTAGAATTTCTGTCTTCAATATTTTTTGTGGATAAATAGGCCTATCATTCTAAAAAATAAAATGATAATTAAATATTTCTCTATTATTCAATTATCTTTATATAATTTTTTCAATTAAATATAGTTATATTACTTCATCTACAAGAGCTTCTTCAAGTTTAAGCATGTTGTACAAAGTTTCTCCAATAACTTTGCCAAAAATAGTATGTTTGTTTTGTAATTCTGGTGTAGCAGCAAATGTGAAAAAAAATTGTGAGCCATTATCATCCTTGCCTGCATTAGCCATGGCAAGGAGACCTCTGCGACAAAATCGCAACCTTGTATGAAACTCATCCTAAAATTTGTTCGTTTAATAGATGTTCTAAGTTAATAATGATTAATTTTATTTTGTACCTTAAAGGGAGAACCGTATATACTTTCACCACCTTCTCCTGTACCTGTTGGATCTCCACCTTGAACTATAAATCCTTTAACAACTCTGTGAAATATGGTGTTGTCGTAATAATTTTCCATACATAATTGAATAAAATTTCTACAAGCTTTCGGAGTTTCTTTCGCCCATAATTCTATTTCTATGTCTCCAACAGATGTTTTCATTAGAATCTGATAAAATAAATAAATATTTATAAGAAATAGTTCATTTAATTAATTTATTTAACGGTACAGAATTTTAACTAACCTTTCCTGTCGTGGGAGGTTCTTGAATATAAACATTACTCATTTTTGTAAATGAATTTATCTGACTTGCATAATTTAATATAAACAATGAATTATCATATAAATTATTATTTTTATACGAAGAACAATAACAAAAAAGTTAGATCAAATAATTGAAAATTATAACTCTGTCGGAAAAACTCGTAACGTTAACAATGACACTTGTTTCATCTCTCAGATGGCGCCACAAGCATATTACAATCAAAAAATATAATTCGCGCCATTACTTTTTATCTCGTATTCTTTTCTAATTATGAATAATATAGAACAGTTGAACATATATCAATTTCTTGTTTAATTAATATAAAAAAAAAAAAAAAAAAAATGAAAGAAGTCACAAAACGTTAATTTTATTAGATTATTATATTCGCAGCTTATCGAAGTAAATTATAATATGTATGTATTTATTTTAATTAAATATTACGTAGAAATAAATTGCGTGTTATGTAAATATAAATCCTTATCATCGAAATAAAAATAAATAAAAATCGTTGCAATATTATTAAATTATATTATTACTGATGCAGACAAATATACACATTTTAAAAATAATTTGTTAATCAGGGTAACATGTGCCAAAGTAAAGTTCCAGCGCGCGCACTTTCTATATATGTTTATATGTATTACGCACATTTTGACCATCAGCTGATGCGTGCGCTTCTTATCATTACACATCACACACAACACACACACACACATATGTATGTATATATATATATATATATATATATATATATATATATATATAATATATATAAGCCACGCAGCTCTGGAGTTTGACCATAAGAATTGTGCCAAATACCGCGGATAGATTACGTAGTTGAAGTTCAGTTCCCCTCCAGGGATATCCGCTCGTAGTGACATGTAATTTTCGTTACCGACAAAAACAATCGTAAGCATAGTTTTCTCCTTCTTTTATTTTCTCTTTGTATTATATTATATAAAATACATATATATTCTTAATTTATTTTGTGTGTGATATGTGTATGCGTTCGTATTTTTGTGGAATTTTTATATTCTTTATTGGATGTAAAATATTTTTGTTTTATATATATATTTGGTGTATTATAGATTATATATATATGTATATATGTATATGTGACTTTTCTAGCGCGCATATATTATATCACGTGTTTTGTGACAATCTACTTTTATCGTCTTTCTTATCTTTCTATTTTATAAAAGCTATAACTTTTATGACCCTACTCATTATATATATGTTTGAAGGAGTGACATGTTGAGTAAATTTTTATCGAATTTATTAGGAATACTCTATTAAAAAATCTATTTTTCTATCATATATATGTGTGTGTATGTATGTGTATATATATATATATATATATATATATATATATATATATATAATCATATATATATATAAATATATATAATTGTTTAATTATTGAAGAATGAAATATTTTCAAAAATCTTATTATCCACATTGCATGATGATCATGCGTATTTTTATTTCATATAAAAAATTTATTTTTATTTTTTTTATTGTGTTTATCATCAAATTGCTATTGTAATTAATCGTGTCTTGTATATTTTCAGCATCATATGTATGCACATCTCAAATTATTATTTAATTATGTTAAATTAAACATCATGAATTTATTGGAAAATATATAAATGTTATATATAATAAAAGAAAGTGTAAGTCAATTTATATAATTTTTTATAAACTTATTATTCAATTTTAATCTTATTTTTAAGTTAATTTTTATATTGATGTGTGTTTCTTATTTATAGTTACAATTCAAAAAAAGGACAAGATGACAGATATAAACAAATTATCTCGCTGGTATTTTGGCGGATTTGCTTCTGCTGGTGCTGCTTGTGTTACACATCCATTAGATTTGCTCAAGGTAATATTTTAGATTATTTTAAATACAATAAGAAGGAAAATAAAACAGTGTTACAACTGCAGGTACATATGCAAACTCAACAAGATGGTAAAATATCTGCAATACATTCTACTATTACAATAATAAAAAGGGAAGGTATTTCGGCTTTATATAATGGTCTTACTGCATCTTTACTTCGTCAACTTACATATTCTACGACAAGATTTGGAGCTTATGAGGTACACATAATTTTTTTTTATTTATTTGAAAAAGTTCATGAGTATCTAAAAATTATTATTTGAAGATGATATATATATATATTTTTTATATGTTTTATTTTTGATATGTAGATAGGTAAACAGGCATTAGAGACACCTGGGAATCCTACGCCATTTTATCAAAAGCTGCTTTTGGCTGGATGTGCAGGTGCTGCTGGTGGAATCGTGGGTACTCCAGGAGATTTGATTAATGTGCGTATGCAAAATGACATTAAGTTAGCGCCAAATCTTAGAAGAAAGTAAGTAATGAAAAAATGTAATCTTTGTTTAATAATAACGATATTCATGAGGAGTACAGATAGAAATAAGAAATTAATTAAACGATTTTTTTTTGTTTTATTATGCAGTTACAAACATGCTATAAATGGATTAAATCGAGTGATTCAAGAAGAAGGAGTAAAACAGCTATTTAGTGGTTGTTCTACTGCAACTGGAAGAGCAATACTAATGACCATAGGACAATTGAGCTTTTATGATCAGATTAAAATGATTTTATTAGCAAGTGGTTACTTTACAGATAATCCTACCACCCACATAATTTCAAGCGTATGCGCAGTAAGATCTAATTTTTTTATTTTCATTTCATAATCCATATGTTATTTACTTGTACGATTTATTAGTTATTTTTGTTACATAAGGGTGCTGTAGCTACAACACTGACACAACCACTGGATGTCTTAAAAACGCGTGCAATGAATGCTAAGATCGGAGAATTCAAGGTCGATCTTTATATTAATATTTTATATGGTTTTAGTATCAGTATTGATGATTAATATTTTTAATAATTTTTTTCTTCTTTATCTCATAGAATTTTGCAGATCTCTTTTTATATACTGCCAAACTTGGACCACTGGCTTTTTTTAAGGTAAGTCTAGATATAAAACTGGCATCAGAAAAAGGTAATAATATTATCTATTTAATATTTAATGTTATTACGTATTGATACAAAATTATTATAGGGCTATGTACCAGCATTCATACGATTAGCTCCTCAAACAGTTCTCACCTTTCTCTTTCTTGAACAACTCAGGATCTATTTTGGTATTCCAGTACCAGCTGAGAAACCAACTCAATGAAATATTTATTTTTTTTGATATTAACTTAACTTGGGAACTATTATCCATCCGTTATATCGCACACAATAGTATAGGTTTATCGTTAATTTGTATATGCTGCCAATTTTACTCTGCATGTCTATATCTTGATTACTATATTAATGCATACAATCATTTTACAAACACTTTACATAACATATTCGTATTATTTTTAATATGATTATTTATGCTATTGAAATCAGAAAAAGAATTATTTAGGTATGTGCAAATTTTTGTTAACAAAATAAGTTTAAAAGTATTCTCAATCATACATTCCTTGTAAATATTATTGATTGTTATTTATATGCAGGCATATACGTGTATACAAAACGATGCATATATGTATTTATATTAACGTTTATATGTACGCAACAAATTGTTTTACTTATGTTAGTAGTAATATTCGAAATACTTGTCTTACTATAGCAGGACTATGTAAGACTTGAATATTTTAATTATCAATTAAGCGTACAAAACACACTATTGCCATTATAATACATAAATAGTAAAGTAACTGGGAATGTTTGGAGTCTATTTCAATAGTTATATTTTTTTAATAAATATTTGCAACACACATCTAAAAAATCTTTCGTTGTTCGAAAGTGGATATATTTTGAGATCGAAATATTGATTCTATTTTCAGTGTACGCATTGTAATCACCAATATACGTGTATATTTGTTATGTTTACAAAAAGAATTAATTATAACAAAATAATTACTCGTTGTTTTTTCATTTCACATCATATTTAAATTATTATTTAAATTTGTAAAGGAGAAAAAGTCAAAAAAAAAAATGTAATTATAACATTTCAAATGTATATGCTACATAGAAATCTACTTTAACGATAGATGGTAACACGTTTAAAAAATATTGTATCTATTATTTTACTGAGTCGATAAGTTATCAATAATTTTCAATCAAACGGTTATATTTTACGATTTTTAATGCACTATCGGATAAAATAAATTACTTAAGATTTATCATCGATGTTTTTTAAACAAAAAATATTAATTCAATAAAAATTCGAGACATGTTTACCGTCGCAACTTTTTAGTAGGTAACAGTAGAAATCTGCAATTCGTATCGCGATTAACGTCCCGTCTTTCCTACAACTGTTATATTATTGAATGTTAAAATCTTGCAAGTAGATGCGAATTCCTATGAGAATATTGATTGCCGGAATGTCATTTTTAGAGAACGATGCCATCGAATTATTATTCTCATTATTATATAAGATGCTGGTAAGGTAACCTTGATTTATCGTGAAAAAGAAATCCA
Organism: Vespula pensylvanica; assembly: GCF_014466175.1. Classification (NCBI taxonomy): domain Eukaryota; kingdom Metazoa; phylum Arthropoda; class Insecta; order Hymenoptera; family Vespidae; genus Vespula; species Vespula pensylvanica. The sequence continues at coordinate 1,126,381 of NC_057705.1, forward strand.
GTTCGATAATAATTGGATGATTTCTTCACATTTCTTTCTCGACTATAATAGTAATAAAAAAAGTAAATCCAATGTATATAGATATTGTTTGTTTATACAATCCGTACGATATCTATTTTGTCCTATTAGGAGTTATTAAAGTCGCGACGAGATTAAATTTTAACCTTGAAGTCGTTTATTCTGGTCGCATCGATCAAGGTAAGTCCAAGTTTCGAAGCGTCGTATCGTATCAAAATTGAAAAACGATCCTAAGGTATCTTAACGATTACTTTAAGCTGATCGAACTTATTCCGTTTAGTTATGTTACTGTGTATCTATAAGTACTTAGCTACTTACATGGGGATCCAGAAGGAACCGGATAGGATAAGAAGAAAAAAAAAGGAAGAACGCAAGAAAAAAGAAACTAAAAAAGAAGAAGAAAAAAGAAAAAAAGAAAAAAAATCAATCCGAAACACCACGACGTCACACGCTGTAGTGTGTATCAACATTGGAAAATCAATGGTAAGGCATGACGTAGTAGCAGTCCCGCCTCGCGATCCTCCAATCGTCTACCGTACCTTACCCCCCACTCTTAGGCGCCGTCGAACACCTACCAACACGGTCGCCCCCCTCTCAGCGTGCTCATTCTGTAGCGGACCGTCGAACCGATTGGACCGTTGACGTCGAAAGATCTTGAAAAGGCTAAACGCGCGAAATACATACGACACACGCGTATATATATATATATACATGCAGTTTTCCAGTCGATCGAACGAAGTCAACATCGAGAATAGTCAGTAATCTTTGATTAGAAGAACAAGGCGAAGACGAAGACGAACAAGTAGAAGGAAAAGAAGAAGAAGAAGAAAAAAAGGAAAAGAAGGAAGAGGAAGAGGAAGAAGAACGGTGGCAGAGTTTTAAAGAATTTTTCACTTTGCAAAGGCTTCTCGTTGAAAGGTCTTGATTTGAACATCATCGAGTTAACAACGATAATCAGATTCGACCACCGACCGAGACATCGACGTTGAAACGAACGACACGCTTTCCCCCTCTATTTTTACGCTCTAAGGAAGCTCGAAAGGAAGAAAAAAGAAAAAAAACCAATTAACTTTCGAAATCCGACCGGCGATTGTATACGGAAACGAATATTAACCTATACGTGTCCGTACGTTCAGAAATTGTTTTCGAGAATGAAATAATTAAAGCGTAGTAGTACGTAACCTCGTTTTCTTCGGTGATCCAAGTTGGTAATTTATTCGAATATTTTGGATTAAGAATATTCCTTTTTGTTCTTCTATTCGAGGGAAAAAAAGAAACAATTTTTTTTTCTTTCATCCTCATTTTTTCTCTCGCAACCACACCACCACCACCACCACCAACACTAACACCAACGCTAACACCAACACCGTTGTAGCAGCCACGCCGACACGAAGTTCTCAGAGTCGTTTGAACTTTCTAGAGACAGAAGGCGCGTGGAGTTTCGTTTGAAAGAGTGTTAGGGAGTGAGGGGAAGAAAGAAAGAAAGAAAGAAAGAAAGAAAGAAAAAGAAAGGGATAGAGAGGGAGAAGAAGGCAAAGAGAAAAAGAAAGAAAAGAGAAGGGAGGTAGAAAAATATAAAAGAAGGACTGCGCGTATATTGTAACGACAACAACAACAAAGATGGCGTTTATGATGCCTGTGATGAAAAATGAGTGGGACATTTATAAAACCAATCGAAGCCGTAGATCTTCCGAATGTTCGAATCCTCGTGCCTGCCGCAGTAGAAAGGTGAGTAGATATATGTAAATATATATATATATATATATATATATATATATATGTGAGTGTGTGTGTGTATGTCTTCAGTAAAAAAAAAAAGCGGAAAGAGAAAAAAACTATATTTATGTATAATATTGGAATTAATGAAAAAGAGAAAAGAAAAAGAGAATAGGAAAATGAAGTAGTAAAGATACAGGTGGTTTCAAAATCATAATATGTGGTTATATACGTTATTAATGGAGAGCAAGAGAAAGGGAGAGTTGACTCAATTACATGTGTGTGTGTATATATGTATATATGTATATATGTATATATATATATATATAATATACGCGTGTGCACGTGTGTGTACCGAGTATCTAACAGAGCAGAGATATACATACGCATTTTCTAGTCACAAGTTTATTTGAAATTTCGCGATTTCATTGGCGCGAATAAGCGATTCCTTACGATTCTTACTAATTCCATCTCTTTCTTCTCTCTCTATCTAATACAAGAAGATAAAAAGAATATCGAGACAATGCAGGTACGCGTACTTACGTACTTACGTATGTACCTACATTACTTCGCGCTTTCACGATATTACGCAAGTCTCGTCTACTATCTCATAATATTTTTTCTTCGATTGTATCACGATTCTTTCCTTTACGCGACATTTGGAATGTTAATATTAATAATATAAGTAAAAATAATTTATTTCCTTACTGTGTTATTTATTTATTTATAAATAAATGAGAAGAGAGGAAGAAGGAAAGAAGAGAGAGAAAAAAATTAAGTAAAATCTCCTTTGGAGAATCGATATATATCGAAGGTACGTGTTACGCATACTATTGTCGTAAAACTTGTTAATTAGAGAAAAAGATTAAAGAAAATAAAACTAAAAAAGTAGAAAAAAAAAGTTCGTTAATTAATTACAATCTTCTTTGGGGAGTCGAGAACCACTGAAGATGTGCGTATAACGACGAGATATCCCGTAGAATAGTTACATGGTTACTTACACCAGCGGTATGGTGGTATCGAGACCGGCGACGGCCTTGCGCACGAGACGCAATGTATGGTAAAAGGAGGGAAGTGTTACTTGCGCATGGCTGGCGAGCCTAATAGTCTCGCGTAACCTTGCACTCTCTTGCGAGTGCGTGGTCACGGGCGTCAATGTATTCTCTCTTTCTTTCTCTCTCTCTTTTCCTCTCTCTTTCTCTCTTTCTCTCTTTCTGTTTCTCTTTTTTTCTCTCTCTCTTTCTCTCTCTCTCTTTTTCTCTTTCTTTTTCTTCCATATGTTCAATTTTATATTTTGTCATCTCTCCAAATTAATATCGTTACTTGATATAATTTCTAGTAGAAATTATACCATTATCTTATCTCTCGTATATTTCGTTTGAAAAAGAACGTAACGATTGAATGAACATGGTTAACCTCTCCCCACTTTCCAATTTAAATAGATACTCGTGTGAAAATTGTCAAGTTCGGTGGTTGGATAGACGGAATAGCCGGTCTGGAACGTGTTTATTCGCGAGAGTTTAATGTTCTAGATTCGATGTTAAATCGAATTCGATTGAATTACAGTCGAGAATTACCTGAGGGATCAGGTTTTTTGTTTGTTTCCTTCTTCTCTGCTTCTTTTTTCTTTCGTAACTTGCATAATTAGTAAATAGTAATTTGTTAACGCTCGTCGTAATAGTAATCATTTAAAAATCGATTTAATAGCTATTAAATAACAGTAGATAATTTATGAAGTATGATGGTAAAAAAGTGAAAGCTTATGAGAACAATTGGGTCGTAGTATAATCGTAATATAAAAAAAAAAAAAAAAAAAAGAATGAAGGAATGGTAAATTTATGAATGGAACAATAAAAGCAAAGGATAATTAAAAAGAAAGAAAAGGATTGTCACGATATGTTAACGTGTTACAGGTATCGGAATGTTCGAAGTCTGCGGGTCCGTCATTGTCGACGTCACCGGGTTCGGATTTTTTAACTTCGCCAGCCCATCGTTCTATACCCTTGACTTCTCGACATTTTTCAAGAGCATCCTCGAGAGCGTCTCAGAGCTCGCTACAGAGCCCGAGCAAAAGTACCGGCTCCTCACCCCCAAAGACCGGTAGTTCCAATTCCCTCAACAAGTTTCACATTTGTCTCGTCGATAAGCTCAAGAGAAGTTTGAAGAAAGGGGACGACGACGAGGAAGATCAAAGGAATCTATCATGAAACAGTCCCGGGGTTTCGAGACGGACACGAGTGTCCGCTTCGAAACCGATCGAGATCCGTCGAACTTCGGCGCCCGTCGCGACATTCGAGCCGAATAGCGGAGTGGTGGCGCGATCGTGTCCGGATCAGCCTTCGGCGTGGTAAATCAGATAAAAACAAACAAACACACACACAAAATAACAAATAATTAAAGAACGCGAGAAGAAACGATCGGGAAACGAAGATCGAGAAAGAAAATATGATTGGGGGTATATTATCAGCCGCGGGAGAGGAACATTATGAATGATAATTACGAAGAAACGAGGAAAACTAATCGAACGAATTCGATGAAGGAACGATCTTGAAATATTAACAACACGATGACGATGATGATGACGATGATGATGACGATGACGATGATGATTCATTTTCTTGCATTATATCATCGATAAAGATAGAAAATAGAGTAGAATTTACTACTCTCTTTCTCTCTCTCTTTTTCTCTCTCTTTCTCTCTCTCTCTCTCTTTCTCTCGTTTTCCCCCAACAATTTTTCTTTCCTTCCTTTGATAAGCTACGTTCGAAGATTCGTGACAAGAAAGAAAAAAAAGGAAAAAGATGGGAGATTCGTGGCTGTTTTTTGTTCCTTCTTCTTTTTTTCCAACGAAATCTAATTATCTACGAAGAGAAGAAAACCATTGGGATTTCCCGAACGTTATCATCGAAGAAAGAAGGCTCTGATATCGATATATATATATATTGTGCTTGATAACGATGAGAAAATCTGTTTAGAATCGTCGCCGATCGTCGCAGCTTTCTTCTTGAAGGTTGAACGAACGAGGAAGAAAAAATGGAAGCTGCCTGATGTTGTTGCGTGCAGTTTTCGGTGCATCTACTTTGGTGCACCAGACACGACTAGGATCGAGGTCAGTGCCAATCCAGAACGACGTTTCGCCAATTTACCGATAACATCTTTTTTCTTCCTATTTTCTTTCTTTTTTTTTCTTTTTTGTTTGATTTTTTCTTAACTTTCTAATCATTTTTTTTAACCATACCCTGCCATCCCCCATGAAAGATCAAAAGAAAGGATTTTTCCTTTCTTCGAAATTCATTGGAAAAGAAAAAGAAAACATTTTTACGTTGTTTTTTATTTTTTTTTTATTTTTTAAGAATCGTTCCATCATTCAAATTCGTTCAATTGATTATTAAAGTTCCTTCTTGTACTTAAGCCGTTTAAAATCGATTAAGAATCATCAAATATGAGTTCCGAAAAGATCGAATTCGCTTTTCTCTCTCTTTTTTTTTTCTTCTTTTTTTTCTGTTTTTCGAATTCCTCGCAAAAATCTCTTAAAGATCACGGTTATATTTCGAAAGAGGGAAAAAAAAAATAGTGAAGTCTAGTTGGAGCGAGAGAACGTCTCGAGGATATGATATGATGCTGCGTACCTAATAATAAGTTCGGATTAGAGAAATAGTTCGAGTGTGCCGATTTTTAGAGCCTATTACGAAAATGATATAAGCGTGCCTGGTGCGTATGGAAATCAGGATTAGATTTAAGAAATGATCCACTTATTGTCACATCAATCAATTTATTTATTTATTTATTTTTTTTTTTACGAAATTCGATCTTGCTTTTTAATACCTATTTAAAATTGTTAATTTTGTCTTCTTTCTTTTTTCATTTTTTTTTATACATGCATATTTTTTCTAAATCGGATTCAATAACGTTTGTTGCTTTAGAAAAGATTAAATAAAATAAAAAAGGGATATGATTTTTTTATCTACATTACACTTTATTATTACACATGGAATGGAGTATAGAAAAGTTCTTAGGTGATTTAAAAAAATGAATTGTAATCTTTATCGAAAATTTCTTATTTTAAGGAAAATTCTTTTCCAGACTGTAAAATTACAAGTCTACGAAATTTTGACTCGCTTAAGAACTTTATACTGATCCTGTGTATATTATCACATATATATATATATTTTTCTTTTTCTAAAATTGAATGAAAATAAGTGGATTATTATTACCAACGAAACGACGTTGATTTGGCACAGAGTATAATCGCTTTAACAAAAAAAAAAAAAAAAAAAGAAAAAAAAAAGAAAGTATGGCTTTTATTAACGGAGAGATATTTTTCATATAAGACGTAAACGTACACAACAGTGTTAAAAGAAAAAGGAAAAAAGGGAAAAAAAAAGAAAGTTTTTTCTTCAACGTACCCCAATCTCCCACGCCCCCGTTTTACTCTTTCGAGAGTGGACCACCACTCTCGAATTCGTTGCTTTCGATTTTCTTTGAGAAGAAAAAAAAAAAGATAAAAATAATTGAGACGAGTAGTATCGACCACCAAAGTTTCAAAGACTCGTAAATAGAAAGTAAAAGTGAATGTGTCGCGTTTTATAGATTATTCGCTTTCTTTTTTTATTTCTCTCTCTTGTTTTTATAAATAAATATATATATATATATATATATATATATATGTATGTATATATTATATATAAAATATCGATCGGCGAGAATATATAGAAATATTTTATCACTTAACAATTGTTACCTAATATTATAATTACGCTAATATTTTCATTTTTTAAGATAAAGAAAATTTTTGAATAATTTCGGATGCAGAACGACGTTTTTCGACGACCTCGGAGGAATGTTTCTTTTATTTTCTTAAAAAAAAAAAAAAAAAAAAAAAGAAGAAGAAGAAGAAGAAAGAATGAAATGAAAAAACGAAAATTACACAAATGATTCGAAAGATCGGTATAAAGAAAAAAGAAGAAATACTATGCGTAGTTGAAAATTAAATTCGAAAATCAAATCTCAAAGATAGTTTATTTTGTTTAATTTGTTTTTCTTTTCTTCATTGTTAATCTTTTTTTTCTTGTATTTTATTTTTTTTTTTATTTTCTTCCTCTCTTTAAATTTCTTCTCTTTAAATAAGAAAAAGGTGTCGCACATAAGTTACTGTCGATCGAATTCTAATTGTCGAATTATTAATGTTACGATTATTGACATTATCAATCCGTTTTATATCGTTGGCTTGTGTGATTATTACTTTTATTTTCCTTTTTTTCCAGTATTAAGATCGTTCGATAAGAAACACACGTTACGTCGTTGAACGTGAAACGAGATGGACTGTCCGTCGAGGGAACGGTCGACGTCTTCTGCGTCCATATCCGCTTTTCTTCGAGAGAGCGGCTAATTGTTTAAAAAAAAGATCTATATGTATATACGTATATACACACATATATATAAATAAAGAAATAATTAAATAAATATTAATATATATATATATATGTATGTATGTATGTATGTATAAATAAATAAATAAATATCGTGCTTTTTTCTATCTTTTGCGCGTATTATAATTAAAAACGAGATATTGGGAGCGATCAAATGATACCGCGTGTAACTCTGTGATACCGTAAGCTATAAGGCATAGAATTATTTTGCAACGATAAACGGAGATAAGAAGAGAGAGAAGTTATGGAATAGTCGAGAAAATAAATTTTCAAGCCGAAATCCAGTCGATCAAAGGCGTTACGATATATTCGATCCTTTTGATTCGATCAAAAAAAGAAAAAAAATCAAATTATTCAAAGTCGATCAAATAGTTTCAATATATTTTCCCTCATTTCCCTATCCTTTGATATTAAATGTCGAGAAAGTAAATTTCAAAAGTAAAATCGATCAAAGAGTTTCGATATTTTCGATCCTTTTGATATCAAAAGGATCGAATAGAACGATACAATCTGTGTTGCTATTATTATATTATTATTTATTTACATAACTATTTCCATTTAAAACTTCAAAATCGATCAAAAGAGTCGATATTTTCGATCCTTTGATTCGACAAAAATCAAATGATTCAAATCGTTCAAAGATATTTTCGATCCTTTGATTCGAAATAAAAATCTAACGATCGATATTCGATCAAAGAGCTTCGATATTTCCGATCTTCTTGATATCAAAAGGATCAAATAGAACGAGACAGTCTTTGTAGCTATTATCTACTATTATCATCTATACACTTAAACTTAGTTTTTTTTTTTTTTCTATTCACAAGTTTTCATATTGTACGTTAATCGATTTGATATCTTTAAATAGAACGTTAAATCTTCGAATTTTATTCATAGTTACCTGATGGATATATAATGTTTCTCACCTTTTCCTTTTCTCCCGGGAAAATATGTATCGAGACATTTGCAAAAATAATAATAACAATAATAATAATAATAAAAAGATAATAAAATAGAAAAAGAAAAGATCATTGGTCCGAACTTTCTGTACCTAAGAGAATTGTAAATCATTTTCATATCCGAATTAAAAAAAAAAAAAAAAAAAAATAATCAAAAAATAAAATAAAAAAGAATAGATCATTGATCGAGAACTATAAAAAAAAATCGAGTAAATTGTTTTTCATATCTATCTGTCTCTTTCTTTCTTTCTCTGTCTCTCTCTCTCTCTCTGTCTCTCTCTCTCTCTCTCTCTCTCTGTCTCTCTCTCTCTCGGCCGAAATAAATAAATAGAAAAAAGATTAATTAAAAATAAATGAGAGTTATAACGACGATATATATATATATATATATATATATATATATATATGCGTATGATAGTCGAGATGTATATGTAATCGTGCGGAAAATTTTGAAAATTTGGATCCAAGTCGTCGTCGTCCTGCATGTGTTTGTCTAGAATGTGAATAACGAAAGATGATAATTCAAAAGTATAACGTAAAGATCGGATATTAAGAAAAGGAGGAGGAAGAAAAAGGAGGAGGAGAAGGAGGAGGAAGAAGAAGATGATTTGACGAGTTAAGATGAAAGTATGTAGAGAAGGAGGAAGAAGGAAGAGGAAAAAGATGAAATCGTTTTAGAGTCGCATAAAACGAATAATTTCCAAAAGTTGCCGCTTTGTGTAAGACTGCTTTAGAGATAAAGAAAAAAAAAAAAAAAATAATAAAAAAGAAAAAAGAGAACAAGATGATTACGAGATGAATAGAAAAATAAAAAGATAAAAAAATAATTAAAAAAATTAAAAAAAAAATTAAAAAAAAATTAAAAAAGAAATAAAAAAAAAAAACAATAAAAATATAGTCGTATATAAAATAGGGTATCGAAATATGATGTGCAGCTGTTGGACGAGAGTTATCGAGACGTGAACATTTGCTCTATCTTTTTCTCTCTCTTTTTCTCTCTCTCTCTCTCTCTATCTGTCTATATCTATATCTTTGTTTCTGTCTGTGTTTCTATTTCTGTCTCTTTAAATTAAATGACATTAACAAAAATCGTCTCGATGACTTCGTCGAATAATTTGTACTGATTAGAAAGAAAGATGAAAAATTATTAGTGTTTAACTTTAGTGTTTTAGATGAACGACGAGATATGTATTATAATATAACGTTCTATTTATTGAACGGCGGCCTCGGGTTATGGAAGAAAATTAGATCGAGCTCCTTTCTTTTTTTACTAATAGTTATTTTCTTCTTGCTTGGGTATATGTTTTACATTTTTATTAAAAATATAAAAGAGACAATATATATATATATTATATATATAGTATTGTATTATATTAAATAATAAAATTATTCATTAAACAAAAAATTAGTACTTACTTTCTCTAATAATACGAACATATCTTATCAGACGAATACTTAATTCTATCACTCGATCTTATTTTTGTTCTATGATTACAAAGTTCGCGCGATCATAATAATAATAATAATAATATAATAATAATAATAATAATAATAATAAATATATAATAACAACAACAATAATAATAATAATAATTATTATTATATACATATGATCGCATATACAAAAATATATACATACATATATATTGTATGTACTATGTTCAACGATAATTTATTATTCGATGCTTTGATCGACTATCTTTTTGTAATTATTATACTATTACTATTAATATTTTATGATTATACGTTGATATCTTCATTCGGGACATTTTGAGCGGATTTTTAGCGCGTGGTTGAGGAGACTCCATTATGATGATCGATGATCCATAGATCACTGGATTAAATAATATTAATAATTTCAATGTTAATTGAATTTTCCATTCCTTTTTATTTCTTTATTCTTTTTTTTAATTTTAATTTTATATCCATCATCATTATTACATGTACACGTATGTTCTGAAAGACCTCTTAACAATTCACGTGTTCTCTCTCTTTCTCTTTTTTTTTTCTTTTTTTAATTTCTTTTTATACCTTTTATTTGACGAGTAAAATAGGTCAGATGGTCTAAATCGATTATTTACACCCCCTTTGTTAACACCGCAAAAGGGAGAAGAAGAAAGAGGCTTTTAATTCTGTTGAATAAAAGGAGTCCGGTTTTTCGAAATAAACTTTCTCGTATATATGTATACACACATCGTTGATCATTTTCAAGGATACGTTTTCTCCTCATCCATAGCGATTGAATGTCACTGCCAAAAGCCCAGGATTAAAACAAAGCAAGATAGTGCAAAATAAACAAAGCGTATGCGGCGAAGCGGACTCGCGAAAAAGCGAAATTATCCAACACCACGCTATTGTTCCTTGTAATTTATTTTCATTTAATTTTACTTTTAATTTTTATTCGTATTTGTATTTGTATATGTATATGTATTTGTATTTTCATTTTTATTTTTATTTTTTGATTAATAAATATTACCCGTAAAGCTCGGCTCCATTTGGAATGTTCGTGAAAACGGAATCCCACGTGGCTCGATTTATTTTATCGATTAACATTTATTTATTTATTTATTTATATACACAGGGTAAGGGACCAAAAGTTTCTTAAGTGATTTTGAAAATTAATTGCTTTTTTCGAGACTCTTTAAATTCATTTTTTTTGCTAGACTGTAAAACTACAAGCCTAATTAAATACAAGTGTAGAAAGTTTCGAGAAAGATTAAATTAATATTTAAAATCATTCAAATACTTTTGGCCCATCCTATATGCACACATATACTTTTTTCCTTTTTAATCGGCTATTTGCCCCTAATCGACGTATTACAATCTTTAATTAAACAAAATATAATTTTCATACAAAAAGTTATATATATATATACATATATATACATAGTATTAATATAATATAATTATACTTGTGAAAAATATGATAGAAAAAATTTTGATTAAGAACAAATGAACGAACGAACGAACGAACAATGTGGTGAAAGTAAAATGGAAAAAATCAAATTTTAACAAATAAGTATCTAAACGTTTTATATAGTAAGTTATATGTCTATATTTCTCTTTCTTTTGGGTTTTTTTTCTTTCTTTTTTTTTTTTTTTTTTTTTTTAAAGCACTACAATCTATATCTTCGTCGATACGCTGCGAAGAAAATTCCTACTAAGACTTGTTCGTAATTATTAACAGTAGCGTTCGATAGTGAGAAACGGAAGATTAATTGGAAATCTTGAAATCTTAATTATGATTAGATGAGAGAGACTTTGTTTGCTCATGATGTAGGAACAACGAACACTCGACGAAACGAAACGCTTTGATATCTTTTCAGTAATATCGATCTATTGCTGATAGGATACTTTTCGGCGTTATTAAACGCTTACTATCATCTATGAATTTTTTTATTATGGTTAGAGTGAATGAACGAGCCTACGGGTGCACATTCCACGTGTATTAATTATATATACATATATATATATATTATATTATATATAACGTATGTAACATATATATATATATGTATGTATCTGTGTGTGTATGTATATATATATGTATATATATATATATATATATATATATATATATATATATATAAACGAATAATTTGTTAGCGTTTGATATAAGAAATTCTCATACGAGATATTAAACACGAAGATAATATATTGAAAGTTTCGAAGCTTGCGAGATAGACTTCAGTTTTTCATTAATTATGTATTGTAATTTTTATGTCACGTTCAATAAATGAGTTTTAAATGAATCTTCTTCTCAATATTTTCTTTCATCCCTTTATGTATAATTCTTTTCGTTTTTTGT
>NC_057705.1:1143309-1148309 GCF_014466175.1 Vespula pensylvanica
TTGTAAAGAAACGTATTGATAGAGGACAATTGTAATTTTATTACTTTTTATAAATAGATCAGACCTTTGATTTTATTAGGGAAGTATTATTTTAAGCTTGAAAAAATGTTATTTAAAGGAGATATAAAAAATGTGATAAGTAAAGTTTGAAACAATTCATCGAAAAAAAATTATACAAAGGATACTTAATCTTATTAGGAAGTACGTAATATTAGTTTGAAAAAATGTTATATAAAGAAGGATCTTAAGTATATTTAATAAAAAATTTTGCGAAATTGCAGATGTAATTTGAGAAAATCGAATTAAATTAACGCGTAATAGAACATAGATATCGACTCATTGAAAATAATCTTATTTATTACAAAAATAGACGAAGGAATGTTCTTATCATTTCTAAGAGATTGCAATCTTATATCTTCGCATTTGCGTTGTTCGCCGATCTATCGAACGATCGATGATCCATACACTCTTATAATATTATCGTCATGCAATGACAATGACATTACAAACGTTTGATGTTTATTAGTAATTCTTTTTCTACGAATTTTAATACATGAATCATTGAGAATCATGGTATCAAAGATTATTAAGAAATATTTATATAATCTAGATATCATTTCTTATCTATATCAATAAGATATAAGATCGATCATGTCGATATTGGGGAAAGAAACGTTTCGTAAAGTTACACAAGAAATTCAAAAGATTACGAGATCTCTCATGTAATTGAAACTGTTTGACTGTCAATTCGTTTAAATTGCTAATGATTTATTTCATAAGTATAATCGAAATTATATAAGAACATTATCTCATGTCAGATATCTTTTTTAAGATTTTCCAAGAAGATAGATCACTACTTTAAATAATAAAAAAAAAAAAGATCAGTGATATAAGATTATGGATAAAGAGAAAAAAATTTTACGTAATTGAAAGATCGTAAATTTTTTCAAATTGCAGTTGGTCGATTTAAAAGAAATAATTAGGAATTATGTGAAAATGTTATCTCATGGGATATATCTCTTTTTAAAATTTTCAGGAAGATAGGTCACTATTTTAAATATAGACGATCAATGATATACGATTATGTTAAAAGGAAAATACATAAAAATAAATAGGGAAGCGATACATATACTTGTATTTAATAGAGTCGATAAAAATACATAGAGAATTTTCCATTCTTGTAACGACACGTGTAAGTCGCCAGAGATTATGACTTTCTCTTCTTCTCCCCTCTTTCGATAATATTATACTTCTTTTTTCTCTCTCTCTCTCTCTTTCCCTCTTTCCCTCTCTTTTTCTCTCTCTTTAACGCACACGTACAGACACATACACGCGCGCCTATACATACATAGGCACGTGAACATTTTATTGTAATACATAATCGTTCGTTGTTTATTATGCACATCTTTTTACATAGATTATAGTTGAACTTTATTGCCACCGTGTTGTTTATTCAAGCTGTCGATAATTATGAAGATGTTAAAAATAATTTTGTTATGCTGTTTTTCAGCGATAATTATTATTAATGTAGAGAAGGAGGTTTATCCGTACGAAATAAATTTATAGAAGTGGTAAATATTCAACGTATTGAATACGGATTTATTATAATCGATAGATTTCAAAATCGTTTCGGATGTAACAAACTTTTTTTCGTTACTTGATTAATAGATTCTTTATGATATAAATTTTACATAGCAAATAAGTACGCGTATTATATTTATTATTATTCATTTAAACGAATATTTTTAATCCACTTGATTCGACTTTTTTTTTTTTTAATAATTCTTTTTATCAAACAATTTGATAAGTCGATCACGTCAATTAATTGTATTTATTTATTAATTTTAAATTGGACATAAGAATCATATTTCCATTCGTACAGGAAAGGTATTGCTATTTAAATTCAATCTCAAGTATCATAAAGGTATTTATCATGGAAAATTTCTATATTAGAAGATTTTCTTAGAACAAATGCGAGTCTGATGCATCCAATAGACAGTACGATCTTGAAAATCTTATAGGCAACTCTCGAGAAGGAAAATTTGCAAACGTGAATAACATGTTTTCCATGAACACGTGCGTTGATTAATCATCTTTACGAACACGCGCGAATTTGCATTTAATGAAAGAAACTCGTGATATCGACTATTTACATGTCCGTTTAACGTACGTTTTCTGTCATGAACGACCATTGAACTACTCATTGATATAAAATCATTTCATTGGTTTATATTTAATGTTCTTTAATATTTCAATAAAAATAAGAAAATAAAAGTAATCCGTATGATCGATGAAATTAAAATTTTCTTTCATTCAATTCAATTCATATTAACATCTTTTACAGATCTTAAAAATTATTTTTAGAATAAGAGATAAACGTTTAAGATCTCTTTTAATGATATCTAAAATGTTTCTTTACGTTTCGACATAAATAATAATATTGAAAAAATTATTTTCACGTTTCCAAAAATTAAAATAAAAATTTTTCGATATTTTCGTCGAATTAGAAACTTTTTTTTATAGATTTTCGAAGAATATTTTCAGGATTGGAAAAGATTCACGAGATCATTTGTTAGCTCGAGATCAATGATGGATATCTAAATTTGCAAAGTGTTTGTACTCGATTTAGTATAATTCACGATTCTACGTCATAGTAAATGGTTGTTATATTTAAACATAGACGATGTCATCTTCGCATGACGAAAATAAGTATTTTTTCTCTTTTTCCGTTCTCCGTGGCAATGTCGTTTATCCTGTTTTCCGTCTGACAGTGATAATAAAATGTATCAACGTGTGTTTGTGCGATGTAAGTGCATAAGTATGTAAATACGTACATTGCTTCCAACAAAGCAAAAATATCAAGTTATTTCATTTTGTCCAGTCATCTAACATTTTTCAAACAACTTTATAGAATAAAAAAAATATTTTAAGAAAGTCGATGTCTATACATACGAATATTTTATTTATCAATACGTGTATATATATCGATTACCTACATATATATGTTTGTCCTAATCGAAGATTTGAACGTGATTTTCACATTTGATACACGTGGTAGTGTTGCAATAACTATTTCATAACGTAGAAAGAGATAGATAGATAAATAGACAGACAGATAAAGAAAGAGAGAGAGAGAGAGAGAGAAAGGAAGAGACAGATGTTAGAAGACGTAGTGGCCAGTGGAATTTAACTATAAAATTATTTCAAAATTAATACTAACGTGTATGATACGAATATTGTGTTCGTGTGTGTTAATAATATAGTCTCATCCTTATATTAATTTTCATATACTCATTCAAAGTAATTGTGTAGGATATGAGAGATAAACGTAGACATTAATAAGCTGTTTCTAGGAAAAAGGAGCCAATTTCTGACTAACCGAGTTGGCGCAGATAGAAAATTTAGAATAATTATATATCAGTAATATTCTTATATAAAGGTGTGAACATTATTTTGGTACTTTATTAGATCTGTGTAAGCATGGATCTAATAGATCGATCGATTTATCGACACGCTTGAGAAACATCTGATAGATTTTACCTATATTTTATTACGTACATTTATATTTGCTATATATATATATAAAATATAATATATACATACATAATATAATATATATGTTTATATATTTATGTTTTTTTATTTAAAACATTATATATATATATTTTTGTATTACTATATATATGTATATACATAGAAATCTGTGGTAACAAAAGCCAATGAATTTACGGTCGTTATTTTTGGGAATAACGAATAGCATAGAAAAAGATCCATGCTAACAATAAGAATCTAAGGCGCCTTAGATTCGCTTGATGCGACGTTTGCTGTCTCGAGAACGTTTCTGTATAGCATCTGAAGTAGTTACAGTTGCCAAGTCGAATGCACTCTACCGAGAATGATCGAAGAAAAGTAGTTTGGAAATGAACACGGATATACATAAGTACATACGTTGGTGGACTCTTTCAAGGACACAAAACTCGATGCGACGAGTCACGTCATTTTATTTATCAATGTTGTTCCCATAAATTATTACGAAACAGGTTTACAAGTTCGTTTCTTTTTCTTCTTCTTTTTTTTCTTTTTTTCTGTCGTTTCTTTTTTTACATTAACGTTCAGTCCATACGAAAGAAATGTTAAATCAATGATTGATATTTATTTAATTTTGAATCGATATAAAGGTCGAAAACAATAGAGAGTTTATACGTAGCATTTAAATCGAGTCTGTCAGTTCAAACAAGTTTAAAATAACTCGAGGAAGAGCTTACGCCTCCTTCGAGATCCTTTTTTTGGTCGTCATTCTAATGTCACGGACACCAATGTCTGCTATTACTATATAGGAAGGAATTCCAAAGAGGATGATCCTGCTGGTCGGTCATCCGGATGTTTCTACAGCTGATGGTACATTGCTCAGAATTACTCACTTTATGGATCAATGCCAATGAGACCAGTGTGTATTCCTTTCTACGGGAATAAGATCTTTAAATAAATCGATTAATTCAATTTAGATTCAATAGTGTTTTATACGGATTTACTAATATTTTTTTAATTATTTAAATATTCGTCAAATTTATCAATCGTCAAGTAGCTTCAGTTAAATATAAGTTAAATATAAATTCTTTATCTAGTTCTTTCTTTTCTTTTTTCATTATGATTATTGTCATTCGCGAATTAATTAAATTTATTAATTGTCACAGCTTCAGGAGGTCAGTTATGAATTTCTTATCTCTTTCTTTCTTCCATTTTTTCTCTCTTTTTTCTCTTAGTTATCCTTGTTTTTCTTATTATATCTACTGGTCGTAATTATTGACATGCATAAATTAATTCACAATCTTATTAATTGTCGTTACTTCAGAATGTTAATTATAAATTTTCTATCTAACTTTTTCTCTCCTTTTCTTTTTCTATTATAAATCATTCTTAATTTAAACATATCTATTATCCTGATTATATAAATTAATTTACAAGATTTATTAATGTTACCATGATAATTTAAAAATTGT
>NC_057705.1:1150809-1217888 GCF_014466175.1 Vespula pensylvanica
TAGCTATGCGGACGTGTATATATATATATATATATATATATATATATATATATATGCATCTACGTATTTAGAACATTTATTTTCACGATTCAGGTATAAAAATGTATAAATAGAAACGACTATGAATAGAAAATACTTTGCCAGCTATAATTAGTATATTTCTTGTACTTTTTCATATTTAAATTTTCCCGGCTTCTCGAACGAAACGAGAAACTTGCTGCGTCGAGTTCGTATCGATATATATCGAAAAATAAATGACGAACGCGTAGATTTTTCGAAAGTATCGAAAATGATTTAAACTCGATGACATCTGTGGATGATTTTGAGCTCTTCTACTACGTGACCGTAGTAGAAGACTGTTTTACCGAGCAAAGGGAGCATACTATATAACTTACTCGGCCGAGGCTCGGTCGGTCGCGGTCGGTCGCATTCGGTTCGTTCGTTGGTTGGTTGGTTGGTTCATTCGTTCCTTGGTTGGTTGGTTGGTCGAGCGATAAAGTGGCCGCGCGGTTTGAGTTCTGGAGCTGACGATGATGATTCGTGTTCTCTGGACTTTATTCGGAAGTTTTGCTTAACGACGACGAGAGGACGACCCCGTTCGTACAGGCCCGAAGCTGTTAACGAAAGGACCCTAGATCATAATGATTTACAAAGAAAAAGAAAAAAAAAAAAGGAAAGAAGAAAAAGAAAAAAATGTTAATAATTTTTGTTTCCCTTTTTTCTCCGTTTTTTCTTTTTCTTCAGACTCGACCGTGGTTTCTTTTCTTACCATTTTTTTCTTTTTTTAACTATTTTTTTCATATTCGTAAAAGAGAAAAAGAAAAAGAAAATGTTCGCTCGAATGAAACCGCGAGAGAACGTTAGTTAACGTAAATGTTAATTTCGCCCGATAAAACTCGTGGAAAATTGGATCGAATTTATCTCATAATGTATAACCAGATGTATACAGTTTATCTTAAACGCATTGAATTTTATGAGATCGACGAGTCTATTCTCTCTCTCTTTCTCTCGCGCGCGCACGTGTATGTCTGTGTGGATGTTTTAAAAGATTAAATCCGTATCGGTTAGTATATACGTAAATACCTACGTGCCATTTCACTCTTATGCTATCAACGACGTGCATCAAAGTTATTCCCTCTGGCTTAACTCAACAACGCGACAACATTAATATGACGTTTTTGAAAATATTTGCACGTTCGTCATTATCGCGTGTAATTTTGGATTAACATAAACGGAAATATCGTATCATTGGACTCATCCATGTGATCGATAATCTTTCCTTCTTCCTCGTTTTAGATTATTCGAAGAAAGAAATAAAAGAAAAAGAGGGAAAAAAGATAGAGAGATAATTAAAATATATTTAAAAGATTAAAGATGAACTAAAGTGCGACACGTTTTTCCTACGGTATTGATTTATTTCACATCTTTTTTTTCTTTTTCCTTTTTCTACACGATCTACTCGGATGTTAGATATATCTCCTCTGTAAATCTAATTACGCGTTTCTTTTCTTTCTTTTCTTTTTTTTTTTTTTTTAATGTTTCATGCGCTTTTAGACATTGCAAATGTTCTCCGTTTTATTTAATCATTTCAATTTTTCTATATGTTTACGTATTATAAATATTTTGTATAAATATCATAATTTTTTCTTAATGTTTTCACCGTGATTAAGATATTAAGAATAATAGTTTACGTCTTGAGTTCATGGTCAGATTTGATCTTAGAAGAAAGGAGAGGAACAACGTACGTATGCCGGTTGGGAATGTGTAAAAAAGTCGTATGGATAGTAAGGATTTCTCGTTGGTTGCGAGCCTGCGAACGAGTTTCTTTCTTATTTCGAACGAGGGGACTCGAACTTCGTCTTCCTTCCATCGAGATTGCTTTCCATCGAATGCAGTAACTTTCTAATCCATACGACGTAAATGTGAAGAGGAGACGAGACATCCTCCTGTTCTTATTTGGTAGTTAACCTTTTACGATTGAATTATGTATATAAATATATATATACACCATGTTTTTCTATGTGTTTGTGTTTATATTCGTTGGTACATTTGCTAATTCAAATAGAAAATATATATATATATATATATATGTGTATATAAATTATATTAAGATAAAGCAATCAAATTATTTCATCACGTTTGTCTATAATAAAATTTTATTATAATATTTTTATTATGAAATATTTATTTTATATATATTTATTTAATATATTATATATATGTGTGTATGTGTGTAATGTATGAAGTGGGGGAAAAGCGAGTTAGATTCGCGCCATTAATTCAAATCTCTTCGTAGTTCGCAGAAGCGATCGGTAATAGGTTGGCGCATCGAATGTATTCCAGGAAGAATCGACGACGTAAGAGAAGACATTGCTTAGAGATAATCTCTTCTTTTAAGAAAATAAGTTTCACTTTTTGTAAATTTATAAATTCGTTTAATTCAAAGAAAGTGAAGGAAAAAAATATATATATATATATACACACACATATACATACATGCCAAGTTTCTATGTATGATAATTTATTATTCAGTAGATCATTAATATTCATATATATTCCATCGAAATTTTAATTTTTGAAGTTGTTTAATATGACGAAAACAAAATAAATAAATAAACAAATAAATATTTGATGGGATGGATGCATTATTGTGTCCTACGTATAGTTCGTCTTTTTATTATTCAGGCGTAGAGTCGATCTGAAATTTATTTCGAATGTTCGACACGGAATAATAATTTCTGGTGACAAATGGAAGATATCGGGATTACGTAGAGTCGAGATTCTTTGCGCATTCCAGCGAGCAGCAGGACACTCTCTTAGCGATAACTCCGAACGAACGAACGTACGTACGAACGAACGTAAGAACGAACGAAGAGAGCTCGAAGAACATTTGCGGATAGACGGAGGGGCTATTTAAAGATTCTCGCTGCATTCAAATCGTTGTCACGTGACCGCTGGCTAGCTGCCGTTTCTTTGTCGCCAGGAACGAATCCCTCGGCGACCCTTTCGCAAATAGAGGTAGTTAGCCTGTACGTTTTCTCTTTCACGGAAAGAGAAAATCTTTGGGTACTTTAAACTCGTACAGGTCAGTTCAACGATTATAACCAATTTCTAATTGATTGAAAGAGCAATCGAGAGATAAAACAAAAAAGAAGAAAAACAGAAGTAGAAAACTCGCAACGCTCGAATGATCTGCCATATTTTTTTTTTGTTTTTTACACAGCCGTCATTGCGAAAAAGAAAAAAAAATATATGTATATACATATGTATTAGCCATTTGTTCGCTTTCGTATATCCGCCATTTTTCTTTTTCATGTATCCGCCATTTTGATTCAGATCGAGTCAATCCAGCGACTATTTCAAAAGATTTTCATTAACGGCGTATTAACGATACTCGAAGATCGTTCTCTTGGAGTAGTTAGTCTCGCCAAGAGATAACGTCGTGGCTATCATTCGAGAGAAAAGTTTTTATATGTAGATACGTCGGTCATGGATTTGCAGCGAGTTTATCGTCGGTTTTGGTATCTCGATCGGTGAGAAAGCTTCGTTGCTCGTTTAAAATTTACCGATCTCGAGTCCTGCCCTCGATTCCTGTAGTCGCGTCGAGACGGTGCTGAGGTCGAGTCTCTGACGATTCTATAGTAGAGGAGGACGATTATACCTACGCACAACACACGTACAAGAGTCATATATACATCGGTATACTGAAATGGCAGGTAGCTGCGAGAAACGTACGAAAGGACGCGCAGCAAGTAATTTTTTTTCTTCTCTTCCTCCTGGAAAGCAGTTCTCTCTTAAATTCTTATTTTTCGTGCCGTTTGGTAGTCACTTTTGAGGGGAAAAAAAAAGGAAGAAACCCTCATCGTTTTTTTCTTCGTACGAAAGAAAAATGAAGATGAAAAGAAACCCTTTCAAAAAAGGAGAAAAGAAATTCCAAAATCATTAAGTTTCTAATTATTCTCCCTAGATTCTTCCCTCATCACCGTCCACCTGTGGACGCGAAAATTTGACCGATATTTTCGTCGTTCGAAATCGTTGGATTATAAGACGATTAAGTTATAAGACAGACTTTCACTCGGTTCTCGAAAGAAGAAGTTTCCTTTATCTTCCATCTTTTCCTTCTTCTCTCTTTTCTTTTCCTTTCGCAAACACGCTGTTACCAAAATCGAATGATATCGAAAGCTCATTGTCAGACATTGCGATTGTAAGCCAACAAAGAAGAAGTTGGCGTAGACGTGGAAAACGTATCCATCCACCTGTCTAATCCAAGAAACAATTTACAGTTTGATTTGGAACGCCCTGTAGTAACTCGCGGTAACGTAAACTCGCAAGCAATTCGAAGAGAGAGAGCGAGAGAGAGAGAGAGAGAGGGAGAGTGAGAGAGAAAGAGAGAGAGGGAGAGAGTATTGACCGTCGTCTCGGAGAGCGAGCACAGTGGAAATTTCCACTGCCCTACCTCAAGACTCACGTCGTTTCACTGTGTGCACTAACACGTAGACAGATGCAATATTCCTGAACATCTCCTTCTCCACCTATATATCTCCACCTCCACCTATATCTCCACCTCCTCATCCTCATTCTCATCCTCAAATGCAAACCCTCGTTCTCCGTTGTTGAAGTTATGCCGCATGGCTTTTTGCGCTGTTCTTTCTCCCTCTTTCTCTTTCTTTTTCTCTTTCTTTCTCTCTTTCTCTTTTTCTCTCCTCGCAACGAGCGCTGCGTTCCAAGCCTTCGAAGTATGCCTTTGCGCTGCGCTACCATCTATATCGACGATCTTGCACAGAGAGAGAGAGAAAGAGACAGACAGACAGAGAGAGAGAGAGAGAGAGAGAGAGAAAGAGAGAGAGAGCGTTCTCAAGGTCGCACCTTTTTTTCTCTTTCTCTTTCTCTCTCGCGAGCCAGGGTGCTTTTTTCCAAAGTTTCTAAGGGTAAAATACAAATGGAGTCTCTGGCCATGGTGTATGGCAACCGTAACGCCATCTACGTACGTTTCACAAGATCAGAAGATTCTTCTTATTCTGATATTTTTGGTATTTGATTTTATTATAGTATTTATAATGTTTCTTGGCTGTTGATTCTTGTTAATTGTTGTTGTTGTTGTTGTTGACGTTGTTGTCTTCATCGTTATTTTTAAGTCCAATATCTAAGAAATAATTTTTACGTTTCGATTTCACAATTTGACGATGGATGACTGTTCTCTTTGATTATTGCGTAACGATGGATAGAGAGATAGAGAGACAGAGAAAGGGAGTGACTGGTTTCAAATCTATTTCCGTAAATTGATTCTGCCTTAAACAGACAGAGAACTTGTACAGACGACGTTTATGTATGTATTATAGACGATAGCTGTTTTTCCTGGTTTGAAAATGATAAAGTAAATGATGGTTGATAATCCCATTTAAGTGGTTATCTTTCGTCGTAGCTGCTTCGCTTTTCGTTCACAATCGACGTGGTCTCTCGTTATTGATTTCCCTTCAGGTGTCAGCCACGAATCCGTTTTCCACGGTGTCCAATAACATTCCTCATCGTCGCAGTAGTTTCTCGCAGTGAGTAAGAATTTTCTTTTCGATGTATGTATAACATATGTGTATGTGTGTGTGTGTGTGTGTATTTGGCGTATGAATGTGTATATATATGCAAGCGAAAGAAATTGGAAAGTTCCTTGATCGTTTCAGTTAACACGATTCGTCGATTGGTCAAAGATGAGAACCACTGGCACGCGCAGGTAGATAAGTAAGTAAGTAGGTAGATACTTAATACTTACTATGAAAACGCTGTAATATCTTTTTCGAAGAGGAAAATGAGTCGAGAAAGAAGGTATTACAGGGCGAATTAGGAATGACCTTGGATTTATGATAAAGGTAGGCATTAGGATGTTAACGACGATTTTATTTTGCGACATTTTGGTGAGACTCTCGAAGAGTTATGCGCATTTCGTCCTCTGTTCTAGCGTAGATATATACGTGTTATGTATGCATGTATGTATGTATATGTATCTATGAATGTATGTGTAGCAAACGGGGAAAAGGGAAATCCGAGATGGACAAGCGATTTCTGTCGACGGGTTGCGACGTATAGAAACGTGAGATAGTGTGTGTGAGAAAAGGAGAGAGAGAGAGAGAGAGAGAGAGAAAGGATAGATAGACAGAAAGAAAGAAAGAGAGACATAGACTGAACGCCTGTTTCTATTTTTAGCTAAGCGCCGTCCTTCGCTTTTACGTAACGCCACGAAAGAATAATGTTTGCCGTTCGCGTGCGGCCTAATCGGACCGTTGCGTCGCAAACACATAGTTCTTTGAAAGGCCTACTAAAGCGATGACGCATTGAATTATTGTAATCTATCATGTAAACGCACGCCTCGTTTTATTTTCTATCCTCGTTCTCTCGTTGATATGTTTCCTTTTAAATGATGGACATCGGGATTAACGAGAAGCTTTGCTTTTACAAGATATTCGAGCCTATTCTTTTGGTAGTTTGATCGATCGGAGATACAATCGTTTAAAGTTACATTGTGCTCATTTACGATTGCTCTTCCATCTGTTAGAAAAATTCATTTTGTTTTGTGTATGGGCAGTTGATAAGGTAGGAAACTTCTTGGATAAATATATAGATACTGAGAGTGAATGATTGATAAGGTAGGAAACTTTGTTGGATAATGTAAATAGTTTCTTTATCGACAGTGACTAATGTAGAGAATATGAGACATTATCGATAGTAATTTCGTCGATACTGTAGAGAACGTGAACGTGCTATCGAACCTATTTTACCATATGTTAATAATTCATCCCTTATCGATTTCGAGTTTACTCTATTCATCTATTAACAACGAGTTTTGTTCGTTCTCGAATCAATGTAGATATTTGAAAGAAAATAATTTGCTTAAAATGTAGTCCTTTTAAATAATGCTATTAATGTTTAAACATTTTAAATAATATATAAATGACTTATGAGTTCATTCATTTACGTCTTTTTAGGATGTGCGTCAAGAGATCGTGCAGGATAGCTTGAAAAGTCTTGATGATAATTTTATTTATGAATAAAAATCATGAAAAAAGAAGACAGGAAAATCTCATTACGAGCGTTGAAAACTTTTCTAACGGTGAAAAGAAAAGACAAGAAAGAAAAAGAAAAAAAAAAAAAAACGTATGTATATTATAC
Organism: Vespula pensylvanica; assembly: GCF_014466175.1. Classification (NCBI taxonomy): domain Eukaryota; kingdom Metazoa; phylum Arthropoda; class Insecta; order Hymenoptera; family Vespidae; genus Vespula; species Vespula pensylvanica. The sequence continues at coordinate 1,157,968 of NC_057705.1, forward strand.
ATAGCGACGATTAATTAAAAAGAACCTTCTTTTTTTGTTTTCTTTCTTTTTTTACTTTATATTTTTTTCTTCTTCTTCTCTAAAGCGCTGCATCCTTTCGAAAGATTCGTTTAGCGTGACGATGGTTGTCGCGGAAAAGGATGAAAAGCTTCCCCTTGCAGTTCTCTTTCTTAGGTTTATGACTTTTTCAACGTACCGGAAAGAGCAAACTCGTCGAGAGGCGAGAGAAAAGTTTCGTTGGCAGCTGAGAGCGTAGTTTTCATCGCGAGGATACGCGGTACGTAACGTAAATTCAAGAGGTGACTATCAGGGGAAGAGAGAGAGAGAGAGAGAGAGTGAAAAATGATTGAAAAATTAAATCGCTACGTCCTAAACTTCTTCGCGACGACTTTTCTTTCTATTCTTTTTTTTTCCTGCTTATTTATTTATTTATTTATTTCTCTGATTTTTTCATTCTCCTCTTACTCTCTCGTGATTATTATTTATCGAACGGTCCCTTCGATAGACATGAAACCTTTACATGTTTTTCTTTTCTTCCTTTTTTTTTTTTCTTTTATATGAGATCCCATTTGATGACAAGTACAATAAGAAATTATTTTTCTTTTTCTTCTCGAAAAATTTCCACTGAAAAGTTTCACATTACTTTTAGCGTTCTTCCTTAATTCACGTCTATTACCATATATCTTTCTACTAATGGACTAGTTATTAATCAACGTTACACGATATTCTGCGTATTATATCGCTTTTCGTCATCTTGCGCTGAATTAGCACGAATAATCCGTTGTGGAAAGATGATGTTTACCACATGGGAAATCAGCTATCTATCGACATACAATATCGATTGGAACTTATAGGGGAACTGCTACTTCTCTCTCTCTCTCTCTCTTGCTGTCTGTCTGTCTCTCTTTGAGAGGATTATCGTCGATTCGGCTGTCCCACTTTTATTTTATTTTTTCCTCTTCGTTTTATTCACTTCTTTTTTTCTATATCTCTCTCTTTCTCTTTCTTTCTTATTCATCGACTCTTCGGCGAATACCGAAGATATAGAATACCGAATACCGAGTATAACTTTGGTATTTCAGTTTGAAGAAGGAGGGTCGACTAAATTATATTTATGCTAGGACGGAATACGCTTAAATTAGGGTGACTAATTTCATTGAGTTAACATTTGCTGAGAGGGTCGAATAAAATTATTATATCTACTCTTAGACCTTCTTTATTACTCACGTGTAATGTTCTCGCATAAATAATAAGTAAAGTTTTTCTTATGATTACCAACGATTTTTAAGAATTCAATTGGTAAGAGCAAACTTCTTTATATACGGGCTGGATGCGAAATTTTCTCGGGGGTCTTGCAATCTTACAATCCGAAACAGATAGAGATGGAGAGAGAGAGAGAGAGAGAGAGAGAGAGAGAGAGAGAGAGAGAGAGAGAGACAGAAAAAAATAAAAAATAGAAGAAAATAAATAAGTTTCGAAAGAAAAAAAGAAGAAATTATTTACCTTTGAAATCCTAATGTCCAAGTACTTTTGACTTTCGACCTATATTTTCGAATAACTTTTTCGAGTGACTGATCATAATTCAAGAGATAACGATACGAGACCGGTTACTCGTTGTTTTCTCTTTCTTTTTCTTTCTTTCTTTTTTTCTTTCTATCTCTCTAAAATAGTTAACATAAATCTATGATCGCTCGTTAAATTCATCAGTGCGAAATTTCCAATAACCAGCCACGTATACGGTCGTTTGTAATATCGCTAATTATCTTCGGATCGGCAAAATCGGAATTAGGTTAATGCAAACGATACTTCAAGCTCTTGCTCTCATCAACCTTATCTCGTAATTTCACGAGCTCTTGATTATATGTAATTAATATCAATAGTCTATAGAGGAAGACGAATTGTACGATCCGTTAATTTCATTAATTATTTTTCTCGGGATAAAGCGTCGATCTGCAAATATTTTCACGGATAAATATTCCTCTTTCGATCAAATAACATTGTTTGTTTTTATATTTTTCTCTTCCATTTTCCCTTTTCTCGCTCCTTCTGTTTCGTTTTCTATTTTTTTCTTCATTTATTTATTGCTTCTTTTTTTTTTTCTCATCCGAGATACACACATACGAGATACATCTTAACACAAATCGGTTCGAAAGTTCTTAGCTCTCTGGTTTTATAATCGAAAAGAAAAAAGAATCGTCGTAAAAAGTTTGGAAAGAAGTTTAATCAATATTTTCTTCTTTTTTTTGTCGAAAAATCAAGCACAAACTTTTGCCACGTCCTGTATATCGTAATAATTGTCGACGAGACGCTTTTCTTTGCTTATGAATTTTGAAATAAATTCTTTTGATAAAAATCGGATTACGATATTTTTATAAAGCGCGTTGACGTAATTTTTAATGAAAATAATTTCACGTAGATTTTCATTGTCTGTTTGAAAAGAATAAACGTGAAGAAGAAAAAAAGAAAAAATAGAGAAAGAACGAAAAATAAAAAAGAAAAAACAATAGTTGTGAAAACAAACACAGACGATTTTGTTCTCGTTTCTTTCGAAAATACAAATATACGTAGTATTAGAAAAAAGGAGGAAGGAGGAGGGAGTAGGAGGTCGTATCACTCTGATACGGGGTCTCTCTTTTTCTATGGCCAACCAGCTTGCTTAGCGTAAATGCTTCCAGGTTCTATTCATCGTAGTCATGCCTCTGCTACGAACTTCTTCTCTTTTTTATTTTCTAACCGAGCTACTCGCAAACACCGAGTCGAGCTTACAACTAGCAGACAGAAAAGCTTTTTCTCTTTTTCTTCTGTTTTCTCTTCGTAAGTACAAGTTTCACTGTTTAGTTTTACGTAACATACTAGCCATGTCAACTACTCTGACCATTTAACGTTTTACTAGACTCTTTTTATTAGATTAATAGATAACATATTTAGAATGTGCTACTGATATTAATGGAATTATTTATTGTAATATATGCAAAATAATATCTTCTTATTTTATGATATATGTATCTGACTACGATTCGTTATAATATATTATACGAATTATGTATTATAATATATACGAAATAATATATTTTTCTTTTTTCTTTTTCTTTTATTTATTTTAAGAAATCTGTCCCTGACAACTCATGATGTATTATATAAATTGTGTATTATAATATATACGAAATAATACTTTCTTATTTCATGAAATATATTCCTATAAAATAATTCAATACAATGTATTTATTTATGTTATATTATACGTATTATAGTATAGATTATGTATTGTGATATATACGAGATAATAATATTTAAATTAATTTAAATATTTTCTGATCTCGACTTTTTGATAACTCGTAATATTTACATAAATTTATTATAAATAAATATAAATTGAATTAAATTTTATAAAATGATTATAAAAGATTAAAATAATTATATATATAACAAATATATTACAAAATAATATTTTGTAATTTCAAAATGATCATATTACATTTTAATATGAAATAGTAAGAAGAGAAAATGATAAAAAATTTCGAATCGAATGATGGATTTATAGATCTCATGTTAATTTCCTGATGAATTTTATTCTAAATATATTTTATAGTTATAGTTACATCCGTGAAAGAGAATTTTCAATTTTCCAGGATGCCATTCAAGATACTTGAAATTAACTCACACGAATATCGTAAGCGTTTATATTGGAAACCGATATCTATGAATCATGCTGCGTTTACACACACTATGATGCACTTTTATCACGAATATGTTATCGATTTTAAGAGATGGATATAAACGATATAAAGAGGAGAAAAAGAAATAGATAGATATAGAAATAGAAATAGTGAAAGAACGAGAGAGAGAGAGATAGAGATAGAGAGAGAGAGAGAGAGAGAGAGAGAGAGAGAGAGAGAGAGAGAGAGAGAGATAAAAGAAAAAATAAGATTTTTTTATGATCCTATGATTATAAAATAATTTATTAATTAAGATATTAACGATATACATCTCGGAATTATTAGATATTAATTTATATATCTTTTCATAAATTATTATTAATTTTTAGATTATTTATTATTAATTTATCTCTTTTCTTTCATTCTTTTTTCTTTCTTTTTTCTTTACTTTTTTAGATAAATAACGAGCAGAAAAGAAATATAATTTCAAGAGATAGATATTTCAATCTATTAGAAAGGGTATATATATATATATATATATATATATATATATATATATATCGACTATCAGTGTTTTCTTGGAAAAATCAGCTGATATAATAGGAAGGATGTTTACAATGTTGAATTCGCGTTTATTGGATCATCGAATTTTCACGCGATCGATTCGATGTATAGCCGGCGGCGCGGCTTTTCATGTTTGCTTTTTCTTCTTCTCTCCCCCTTTTCACTCTTTTTCTCTTCTCTCTCTTTCTCTCTATTTCGTTTCTGTCTGTCTATTTACTTTCACGCAGCTGCAACGTGAATCGAACAACATCGGCCTATCGCATTCGTTACGCAATAAAATCCTGCTGGTAAAACGAAAACTTGTTTCCAGACTGACTTATATATATATATATATATATATATATATATATATATATATATTTATGTATATTTATATGTATCTATATATGTACATGGCAAAAATCATCGATCTTCTTTAATTCAAAAAAATTAAAAATTTCCAACGAGTTTTATTCGGAACAGTTTGTTATCGGATGTTATATCGGCCTATCGTGTTTGTTTAAGCAATAAATGTATACGGGATAAAACGAAAACATGTTTTCTGATTGACTTATATGTTTCGGAAAAATAAAATCATAATCCATCAGTCACCTTCGATTCGAAAAATTACAAATTTCGAATGAGATTTTTGTTTTTTTCTTCTTGTTTTTTCTTTTATTTTTATTTTTTTTTTTTAAAGGATATTTCACCATCAAACAATTTTGTAGTACGATTTCGATAAGCGAGATTGCAGTACCACTTTGATGGGCGAAATGTTCGCTAGTGACTAATATTTTTAATTTCTTACATTCAAGTTTCTAGATCTAAGTATAAGCAATATGAAATATTCGAAAATTATTAAGGAGTTCTTCATTTTCTTATTATACAATCTTGATAGATATAATTATAATTAATATAGGAAATTACAGATTAAAAGATGACGAAGAGTCATAGAAAACTAGTTGGAAATGAGCGGCCATAGTAAGTAAATAAGCAAGGAAATAAGCAAGCAAGTAAATAAGAGAGAGTCTCGTCCGATTACGAGGGACATCATGCGAGTACACATGCTTTTCTATGAGCTTTTAGAACATACATAGATAAGTCATATATATGTATCTACATATCTACTTTCTACTCCGTGAATAGTCAACGGAAAGTAAACTACTTCCATGCTGTGCGATATGCTTCTCGTTAAAGTATAGAGACAGATGAAAAAAAGAAAAGGAAAGGAAAATGAAAAAAAAGGAAAAGCAAAAAAAAAAGCGAAAATTGAAAGTTCTTTCCTCTCTTTCTTTCTCTTTTTTTCCATTTGGTGACGCTCGTCTCTAATCACGAAGACATCACGAAAGAAAGATAAAAAAGACGATTCCTTGGTCTTCCTCATCTATTTCTTCTACTTTTTCTTCTTCTTCTTCTTCTTCTTCTTCTTCTTCTACTTTTTATCGCGATAGTTCGTTCCCGAAGGAACGAACATTCTCGTCCGGCGATTCCTTTAAATTCGACACGAACAAGCGAAACTTCTATTTGCTTTCGAGTGATCTTCAAATCGCTTGAGAATCGATCCTGTATATATACAGTGTTTAAATAAAAAGGATTCACCAGGATTATTATGAAATCTATTGATTATTTTTTGAAAAATACTAAGAGAGAGAGAGAGAGAGAGAGAGAGAGAGTGAGAAAGATCTTCTGTTCACGTTGCACGATATTTGCTACAGAATGAAAATTGAATTAAACATCCATGTTAAAGAGAGAGGGAGAAAGAGAAGAAAGGGAGAAAGAGAGAGAGAGAGAGAGAGAGAAAGAGAGAAACAGAATGTGAATTTTGTGTGAACATGTGTTTCTATTAGTTTCAATTTGTTCGGAAACGTACACATACTTTGACTTCGTTCGTTTATTACTTTGTTGTTAGCTTAACTATCTCTAGTTTAACTTGACTTTCCAATTAAGTTGTTTTAGTGATATATATATGTGCGTATATATATATATATGTATACGCACATATATATGGATATATATAAATATAGTTATGTGAAAGCATAATTTACTTTGATATCAAATCGAAATTTCGGACAATTTCATGCTACGAATAAAAATATAAAATTCAATCAAATACTAGATATAAGTATACACGTACTTAGTATAGATTTATTTTACCTCTTTTATAAATATTACTTCAAAAATATTTTTAAGTCAATTTGAAATTCATATTAAAAAATTTCCTCCAAGATGTAATTAATTTTTAAATTCTTTTTTTTGTTTTTATATAACTAAGACAGTGATATATCAGATCAGATACGAATGATTTATCTATTATGAATGAAATACGAATAAAATGAGGAGTAAAATTATTTTCATTCCTTTTCCCGAATAATTCTTCTATTAATATCGATAATTCCATTAAAATCTTTTGAATTTTTTGAAATACTTTGAAAAACTGATGGCTTTTAATAAGTAGATTTGGAACCGTATAACGATACACGAATAAATATTTCATATTATAAAGTTGGAAAATAAAGTGATCTATTTTTTCTCCCGTTGATCTTTTAAATATAATATTAGGTAAGAATTTTGATGAGAAAATATCTTGGAGATCCTTTTGAAATTTTTATTATATCTATCTTCAATAAAATAGTTTCTAGGTTGTACGATAATCGATTATATGATTTTTAGATGTGTGTCTCATTCTTTCTCCCACTATTTTTCTTTGTTTCTTTTATAAGTTATAATAATTTTAAAATATAAATTATTACTAAATAATAAGAATTATAAATAATCTTCAGTTATTATAAAATGTCTCAAGTTTTTCATAAACTCAAATAAATTATAAATCTAGAAGTATAAAAAGAAATCTTAGATAAATTAATAAATCGATGAAAATAAATAGGATTAGAAATCAAGATAAAAAAAAGAAAAAAAGAATGAAGAGAATGTTAAGTTCAACTTGTCAATTATCCTCTATAAAAAATCTAGCCATAATTTTCCTTTTATCGCAAAATATGATGTTAATTATTTATACGGAAAATTTTTGTAATTTTTATCTATGATTATCGATATAATTTCTTTATATTGTTTTTCGTTATTTATTTATTTACTTTATTTATTTTATCTTTTATTATATCAAATGATATTGCATTTACCAAAAAGACAGTTGTGTATTTTTGTAACTCCATGTGAAAACAAGCTGAGCGTGGTACATACAATATATATACATACATACATACGTATATATATACACATATACCTACATATATTGTCTCGGGTGAAACAATGGCTTTGCTATCAAGTGGTGTTAGAGAAAGTAATCCAATGTTCGGCTAACAATGCCACGTGGAGGTGTATTTCCAAGTACTGTGCACATCTTCGTTTTTCGTTCTCTCTGTATATATATATATATATATATATATATATATATATATATATTTCTCTATCTCTTTCTCTCTATCTTCCTTTTTGTTTTTCTCAACCGTATTGTAGGTTCGACCTCATTTTTAAACGCTACACCGAACAACTTGAGCTTTGCGTTACGAAAAAAAGAAAAAAAAAAGATACTTTTCTACTTTCATTTCAGCGAGCATGAAAACATATCTCTTTGTTATTATTTTCCTCATCTTCCGATATTATTATCTTTAAGAAACTTTCAGATAAAAGAGAAAAATATTAAACAAAACTCTATGTCCTATATCCTTCGACAATCTAAAACAATTCAAAATATCGAATATTATCGTTCGACTTTCTTCACTTATTTTAATCATGAATGATGTTATTAAAAAAAAAAAAGAAAAAATATATTTGAATACATAGAAAAATATAAAAAATATCTAAGAAAATCTCGTAGATCTCATTGATCATTATTTTTTTATCTTGAGGACTCTCTTACAAATCTTTTACAAAGATTATACAAAATTTCATAGTAAAATATTGAGAATCTATGTGATCTATGTAATATCGATAGTGTTATTCGACCTTCTTTCTTTCTTTTTCTCTTTTTTCTGTCTCTCTCTCTCTCTCTCTCCTTCTTGTTCTCATGGGATTTGGCGAGAATTTGCATCAGAGAGTACTGATCTATGTAGGTCGAGAGCTTCCGAAACGATCCTTCTTTGTCCTCGTCAGAGATGTCGAATGTCTTTTCCCTTTTGTAATCTCACGCTAGGAAAATTCTTTACGAAATCGTCGTTCCTGGTAATGATCCTTGAAAGGTACAGTCGAATAAAATTTTTGCCACGAATGGAATAACAGATTTCTTTTCTGAACGCATTCATTCTTTTACTAGACTTTCTTTAGAGTAAGATTTCAATATCGGAACTATCGATTTATTTTTTATCAATATTTGTCAATTTCAGAGATACTCGAATAAAAAAAGAAAAAAAGAAAAAAAGAAAAAAAAAAAGAATTGCACTCGTTATTATAACGAATAAAAATCTAATGACAATAATTATAAAAAGAAATAAATATATTCGTATGTTATAAAATGTAATTACTATCTACCTTCACATCAAAGTAACATAACAAGTAGAATTATTATATTCATAATAATTATTCAATATTAATTATCATACCGATAAGATCACCGAGTTTAATAAATGAATTTAACTATGAATTATAATATCTGCGATTGCTCAAAAAATATTTAATTTACTTTTATAAAGTTCGATGTGACCATTCGACGAGGGTCATTCGCACGAAGAGATTCGTGAAAAGGAGAAAACGAAACAAAATATAACAAAACAAAACGAAACGAAACGAAACGAAACGAAAATAAAAAAAAAATAAAGTAAAAAACAAATCGTACGTTAATTGGATAAATAATTTTTAATGGAAAACATCGTAATACCAAAGGTACCATTACCTGAAATTTCATTCGGAAAGCGTTAAAGCAGTATGACTATACGAAATTGTTTGCTGAGAATTAATTTCACATGTAGACCGTAGGATTAATCTGCGAAGGTAAATAGGATTAAATGTTGACCCTGATACGCTGGATACGTTTTCCGCAATGTTCGCAATAATCGAGCATCGTCGCCAAGCCTGATCGTAATCGTCTTCGGTGTGTTCAACCTAATCCTTATTATCAAAGGATTATGACAGACCGAGTATAAAACGAATGAATTCTCGGAATTATATTATACTATTCAACATTCGTAATCATATTTTATTCGCATATTCTTCATAAAGTTATTTAATAACGTTTAATACTTACTTACCTGTCTGTTTCTTCTTCTTTTTCTTTCATTATTAGTACGAAATTATCAGTAATTACATATATTTCATGATCTTCGATTATTTTCTGGACGAAATTAATTTTTACAATATCGAGATTGTTACATAGTTTATATACATATATACCAGTGAACACATTATACATAGACATAGGTCAATTTTGTTGTTGTGTTGTTGCTGTTGATGTTTTTGTTCGGCAATGGTCTTAAAAACGATCATGCTTTTTCGTCGAAAGGACTATAGCTATCTAGGATGTTTTTTTTGGGGGGGTTTTTTTTTTCTTCTTTTCTTTTCTTTTCTTTACCATTCAAAGGATATACATAGTTAAGAATAATTGTCACCAATGGAAGATAATAAATAAATGTTAATTACCATGTATCAATGGAATATCTATGTCATATCGGACGATCTAGATTCTAAAATATGAGGGAAGATTTTCAATGAGGTAGAAAATTATGATTCGCTTCTGCCGCGATATACCTTCAATTACTGGATTAATTAAAACGCATTCAAGACGTCGCGCCGGGTAGCGTGGAATTTAATAAAGTGCCCAGCTAACTGCGAAAAATCGTGCTGCGAAGCGCGTGACTGTTCTGACATAAAGTAATGCATTATACAATACTTTCGTATTAGACGCGCATGGAGGGAACGGTGGAACACCACGGTTGGAAAGAAAAAAAAAAAAAAAAAAAGAAAAAAAAAGAAAAAAAGAGAGAGAGAGTGAGAGAAGAAGAAAAAAAAAGAAAGAAGAAAAAAAAGGGATAACCAAAAAAGTAAGGGAAAAAAGAAAAGAAATTTCTTCATCCAGATCCCTCCCTCTGTCAGCTCCGAAAAAAAAAAATTACGAAAAGAAAAAAAAAGAAAAAAAGAAAAGTAAAAAACAAGAAATGAAAAATTTCCACCAGAGCTTTTTTCTAACTAGGGTATTTTAAAGCCCTTAACAATAGGGTTGCCTCGACGTCGACGTATCGTTTCTCGTTTGCATCTCGTTCGACGAGGGTTTTCAGGAATCGAGTGTAAGGGGTGTGAGGGGTGAAGGGACGACAAAAATGGCGGAAAGTTTAGTATCGTCGAGACGGCGAATTGTAACGCGTGTCAAAAGTTATAACCACGTAACTTCACTATGAGAGAGAGTGAAGTTTTCCCTTAATAATGGCGTCGGAAGTTTTCGATATTGTATTAGGCTACATATACACACGCATATAAACACGTATATGAGAGAAACGATATACATACTCTTGTGAAATTCGAAACGTATCCTTTGAGTTAACTTCATAGCGAATTTCCCTAAGTTCTCATCTTAGACTGTCCTTGCAAACGAATTGATTCGTAAGAGATTCTATTTTTTTTTTTTTATTTTTCTGTTCTTTTCTTTCCTTTCTTCTCTCTTTTTTTTTCTTTTTTTTTTTTCTATTGCATCATTAAACGATTTTCTTTTTATTAATCGTTCGTAAGAAATCAATAATCCCGATGAATACTTTGATGTATTCCCTTTAAGAGTTAAATTTCAGAAAGAATTAGTTAATACAAGTTTGATAACGAGTTTTGTTTCAGAATTAGAATTTCATTTTGTCATAGTTTTAAGGATTGCATCTGTACGTGATTTTTTTCTTTTTCTTGATTATATCATCCGTAAGAAATTAATGATTTCGATGAATCGTTTAACGAGTCAGCATTACGACGAATTTTCAAAGCTTATTAGAATATTTTGTTTCGTAAGAGCTTTCGAGTCGAATTAGATTATTCTAATGTTACAGAGATATCTTATTTCAATTAAACAAATTATAATCTCGTTTTTAAACGTTTCTTTTGATAACTCTTGAGAAATAATAATTTTATTCTCATTAATCATTTCAATGACAAAACGATCGTTTTTATAACATCGATGTTCACCGATTATTGATAATATTTGATAAAACTTACATCGATAAAAGATATTAGAAAGACTGAGATAGAGAAATTGGCAGTCACGTTGTTAATAAGTAAGTTTTCGGAAAGATCAATTCGAAAGCTCCGAGAGAAAAAAATATTAGAAAGTAAAAATAGCCAACGTTGTTTCTTGCGTTAGATGTAGAACTTCTTCGATCGCCACTATCGTGCATCGCTGCTGGATTTTCTTCCTCTGTAATTAAACAAATTAAATCGAACCAATATAAAATCTTTAGAATTAAGAAGGTTTAATCTATTATGAAATATAGATCTCACGAACGTATCTAATGTTTTTTATCTACGTCGATTTATTATAAAAAGAAACTTGACTTTCGATAAATTTTTTCACGATCACGTTCGATATACCGTATTATACGGAAGCGGATTAAATATCGTCGAATTTTTTTTTTTTTTTTTTGTTATAGTCGTTCTTCTTCTTCTTCTTTTTCTCTTTTCTTATTTTTTTTATTTCTTACCGAAATACAGATAGTATAGATATAAATTTGATATCTTGTGGTGCCATGAGTCTCGGTTTGATTTCATTTCTCGTTTGTATGCACTACGTCGAGTTTTTCCATTATCTTTCCATTTCGATGAACTTCTGTTTTCAATGTCTTTTATTCTCTCACGGTACATAAACGTATTATAAAGTATACGACAAATACAGAGTGGCTCGAAATTGTCTAAATTTAAAAAATATTTTTTTTTTCTTTTTTTTTCTCAAAAGAAAAAAAAAAATAATAGATCGATTTCTATTTCCTTCTTTCTTTTTTTTTTTTTTTTTTTTGAATCTTCGTTAATTTCATCGTTCAAATGGTAAAACTAACAAATCTAAATTAAAAGAATTTTATGAAAAAATAGTAGTTATTTTTACATTATTAATCAAAATTTTTTCCCTCTTTTGTTCCCCATAATTTTTTACGATCTTGTTTCATAAAAGTAACAATAATAATAATATTAATAATAGTAATAATTGTTCGACTGACCTTCGATAACGTGTATTCTGATGTAAGTAGGCCTTGCATTGCTCGGTAAGCAAGTATAATTAGCACCGTGGGATAATCTAACGTTACCTACGAGAAGTACAGATCCATTTTTCGTAGCTTCGATCTTAACTCCAGGCTCGTCATCGTAATTGATCATACGATCGTCGCGATACCAGAATATGAAACTCGGTGTTTCTGCGAAGGCCATCAATCGACATTCCAAACGTAAGTTCGAGCCTTGTTTGACGTGTAAATCTGGACTTCCTGGTATAACGGAGTAGGCATTGGTAATGTTCAGACGTATCAATCGCTGTCTCACTGGTTCCGTTTGTATCTTAAAAATTTTAATGAAAAAAAAAAAAAAAAAAAAGAAAGAAAAAATACAACGATTACGATAAATTCGTAATAGTAGAGAGTTCACTTTTTATATAAGAAAGATCAAGAAAAAAGTTCCCAAAATAATTTAAAAAAAAAAAGAAATCGATAATTCATAAGCTTAATTAATGATTAAGCATTTTAGACAACAAAACTTTTAGCTTTACGATATGGAAAGAAAATAATCGTAAAAGTAGGTTTCGAAATGAATTAATTTCCATTGTCACGAATCATTTAAAGATATTTGTTCGATCCTGCAGTTTTCTTCAAGGGAATACGTTTAAGTCGCGTCTTATAAAGTATTAAATGTATTCTGTTTCAGATTTAGAAGTGAGAGAAAGAGAAAAGAAATAAAGAAAACCTCTAAAGAGATAGAGAGATTTAGATTAGGTTATTCTATTGTCGAAGCTTTTCAGGAAGTATAGTAGTTATTGTCCGGTTGTAGTTCTCTCTACTACGTGTATTCTATCTATATAGTATTGGTATTATACTATCGCCTAGTATTCTATGAGCGTGACCGGTCATAGCTACTGTTTGTCCAAGATAAACCTCTACTACTGTCGACCGTACGATCCATCACCATCGCCATTGGTATGCTATCTTATGAGATTAATATAAACGTATTGTGTTCGCGGATCAGACATATTGGAATATATCCCGTGAAACGAGGTCGTCTCTTTGAGATTGGATTAGAACTCATTGATAAATGACAGTATAGAAGAGTCAAGTCATAACTAAATAACATCCTCAACTACGTATATTACATCAAGTAATATATATCGTTAATAACTTTTCAAAATAGCTATGTATAAATCATGGTAAAACAAACGATATGGTTATATAGAAATTGATAAATTTTGATCTTTTTATTATTTATGATAATACTAAAGATAACGTCTTAATATAGGCAACTATTCTATCTTAAACGATAATCGTGTTCCCTAAGAGGTACTTACACATATTTGATGTTAAGAAACTTTATCGAGCTCCTTAATATAGGCAATATGTTCGTAGATAGATATCTAGACCAAAGAACGTTCGTGTAGAAGAGGTTGCCTGTATTAAGGCGCTTCCCTCGAACTGATTTATAGATAGCTCGTTTATATATATATTATTACATTACCATTAAGTAGATAGTTATAGTAAGAAATTAATAAGAAATTATCTCACGTGACACTCGTAGATACCAGCGTCCTCTTGTTTAACGTTTTTAATCAATAAATTCCAATTAGGTTTATCCTGTAAAACGATAAATCTCGTGTCTATGGAATACGTGAGTTTTCCTAGTGTCAAAAGTTGTTTGTCCTTTCGTCTTATCCATGTTATCTGAAATGAGAAAGTTATAAGATAAAAAATCGAAAGGGAAATTTCTTTTCTTTTTCCTTTTCTTTCTTTTCATTTTTCTCTCCTCTCTATGCTCATCCCATTTATCTGAACTCTTTGAACGAATTGGCAAATCATTGGGTCGATTTATTCGAGAAAGTGCGAAGTATCGAATCTCGTAGTCGATGCGACGTACAAATGTATCGATAGAGAGATAGATAGAGAGAAAGAGAAAGGGAAAGAGAGAGAGAGAGAGGGGATAACGTAACCACAAGTTGCTCCTCACTCGTTTTACCATTATAAATCGAATCAACGATGTGGTTGAGTAAATTCTATTTATCAACGTTCGACGAAGTCGAATCGGTAGAAGAAACAATGAGAAGACAAGCTTGTTGAAAATTCAATCGGTTAAAACGTAAAGCATACGCCACTAATAATTGGAATTACTGTAATTGCTATACTATAGACGCACAGATCATATATATATATATATATATATATAGTAGCAAATTAGCCTTTATTTCTGTGGAAAGAACATTCACATTATTAGTTTCTTCGTAACGAGGAAAGACAAAACATCAAACAAAATTTTTCTTTTTTTCTCTGTTTTTTTTTTTTTTTTTTTTTTTTTTACAACGTATCTCCGTTAAGGAATGAACTCTCTCGCATATTATACTTTCTATATATATATATGTATGTATGTATGTATGTATGTATGTAAATATATAAGTGTACATATATGATAATAAGTCTTTCTCTTTCTTTCTCTCTATTCTGTATTAATATTTAAACTACGTAATAATGCTTCTTTAATTAACAACGATGAATATTAAAACAAAAAAAGAAGCTTTAGCATGTTAAAAGATCTAGTTCTAATTCTTTCCTTTTCTTTTCATTTTTTCTTTTCATTTCTTCTTTTTTTTCTGCTTTTCTTCCTCTATACTCGGTGAATTTACGGGAGCGTCTAATTGAAGATCGGAAATTAAAATGAGCTTTTAAAGCGTTGGTTTGCGTGTGCTCAAATTGCTATTTGCAAAAAACAAAAAAAGAAAAGAAACGAGAAAGAAAAAAAGAAAAGAAAATAGAAGAAACAAAAAGAAAATAGAAACTTCGACGATAATTCAACCTGCGTTTCTTTATTACGACGAGTACGCATGCATTCTCGATTTTGCAACGAACGATATTAAAAACTTGTCAAACAATATTTTCGAAGGTACGAAACTATTCATTGTTATAGTTTACAAAAGACTTTCTTTGTTTTTTCAACTTTTCGATATATACATATGTAAAAAGACAGAGAGAGAGAGAGAGAGAGAGAGAGAGAGAGAGAGAGAGAGAGAGAGAGAGAGAGAGAAAGAAAATCAGAAAAAAAGAATGATTTCTCATTCGATCAATTTTTTGTTTATTTTTCTTTTCTTCTTTTTTTTTAAAATCTCGTTTCTGATACGATTTCATCGAGTAAGCTAAAAAGAGAGAAAGAGAGAGAAAGAGACAGAGAGAGAGAGAGAGAGAGAGAGAGAAACATTCGATTTCTCGTTAGAGAACGTTTCTACCATACTAACGCTATGACTAGTTCAGAAATTTATTGCTCCTGAAATGGACGGCTATTTGCGAACGCCTCCTGTTACCATAGCCGTCCCTTTAATTACTGCTAGGTCCTCTCTATGCACCTGCCCATATACATAAAAGCTATGTGTATGAGCCGCCGTTAGGTATATATAAACCGTTTATTAAAGGCGTATGCGCGTTAAATGAACATTATTGTTTATCCATTAAATTGTTGTGGTTGCTACGAAAACCGTAAAGAGATCCGATTTGATAAAAAAAAAAAAAAAAGAAAAGAAATATATGTGCTTGTATAAAAAAATATATGTATGCATATACATATGTATGTGTATAAAGAGATAACAAATATTTCGAATTCCCATTTGATTCCTTGATAATCACGTATACAATGGGGATATTGACTGTCTTTCTCGCTCACTTTCTCTCTCTCTCTCTCTCTCTCTCTCTCTCTTTCCCTTTGTGTACAATCTGTAAATACAAAAATAAACAGATATTAATGGAGAACAGAAATTCGATGGAACGATGTTTGCGTTAAAATGGGTAGTAGATCTTCTTGTTGTCCTCCGTGTGTAACGTAAACTGATTATATCAGCTGAAATTTCTCTGTCTCATTCTCTCTTATTCTCTCTCTTTGTGTTTGGATAATGTAACGAGAGAGAGAGAGAGAGAAGGAGAGGGAGAGAGAGAGAAAGGCTAATATACTATTCAGGACTAATTGAAACGTTAAAAGTGTCATTACAGTGGAAAACGAGCTTTCAGAAAAACGATGTTAAACGCTCGACATTTTCCAATCGACGACTGGACATAGCGATTAATTCACTTTTCGTTAACGAATTCCATTGTGAGGTATGCTTTTTGGTGCGGTGAGTTTCTTTGAAGAAGGGGTAGAAAGAAAGGAAAAAATAAGAGGACAAGGATAGAGCCCTACAAAAAAAGAAGAACAAAGAAAAGGGGAAAAAAGGAATAAGAAAAAGAATCAAATGAAATAAAAAAAAAAAAAAATAATAAAATAAATAAATTATGCGAACTTTTCGCGAACGGGAGGATCGAAGGTTCGAAGGACGAAAAATAGGTTAGCATGCACTTCTTAACGGTTAACCGTTGAGTGCAATAGAAGGAAATGAAAAAAAATGTCGCTGGAGGGATGAAAAAGTAGTCGTAGTAGCAAAAGAAAAAGAAAAAGAAAAAGAAAAAGAAAAAGAAGAAGAAGAAGAGAGGAAGAAGAAGATGAAGAAGAAGAAGAAGACGAAGAAGAAAAGGGGATGAAGAAAGAAGGGTGACGTTGGTTGAAAGGGGAGGAAGAGGGTTAGGGAAAGGGAGAGGGTTGGAAAAAGGGCCGGAGGGCTGGAGGGGGTAAAGTGAGGGCGACACGCACCATGAATAAAAGATGACGATGCTTCGTATGACTCTTTGCGTGTCCATGGTGTCACTGGCATATTGATTGCCTTCTTTGGTGCTATGCTGTGCTGTGCCGTGCTGTGCTATGCTGTGCTATTCTGTTCTGTTCTGTTCTGTTCTGTTCTGCTTTATTCTGTTCTGTTCTGTGCTTTTCAACGTTGCAACTTGCAAGGAAGCAACCAAGCGCGACAAGTATACGTCTGCTTAGAATGTGAGACTATTATCTACAGTACTTCGTACCCTTATGCGAAGCCCTTGGCTTGTACGTATGTGTGTACTTATGTGTACGATTGTGTAGTTTTCACAGCTTCAACTATACCATCGGGTTCAATACTTGACTTTACGATCGACCATTTTTTATGATCCTTTCGTTTAGCTAACGTATGTATGTATTTGTCTATCTATCTATCTATCTATCTATCTATCTATCTATCTATCTATCTATGTATATATGTATTTATGTATTTATGTATACGCGTCCATGTGTGTATGCGGGTGTATGTACTTTGACGCTTCTTTTCGTGCCAAAAGAGAATATTACAGAGGGAGAGAGATTCTCGAGGAAAAAAAACGAAAAAAGAAAAAATTGTGAGAGACATGTGAAAGAGTAAAGCGCCGAAGGTAAATATCGTTGATATGGGGGAACGGGGTGTAAGTGGGATAGGAAAAAAGCAAAATAAAGAAATAAAATAAAAACAAACGTACGCCAGAGAAGTTTTATTATTGCGCCCGCGTGGTAAAGCGTTTGTTTGTTACTCTACTTTTTTTCTCTTTCTCTTTTTTTTTTTTTTGTTTTAATTTCATCAATTTATCCTTCTCTTTTTAAAATGTTCACATAGATATTATTTAGATCGGTGTTCTCACCGATGGACATTGTTAACGAATTATATCGATAAATTTGTAGGACGTTTAAACTCTCGCCGACAGAGAAATTACGTAGAGTAAATTAAAGCGCGAGTATTTCTGTGGCGAATTGCACGGTGGTATTGACTCGGTGTATGACGTTAATTACAGAACCCGATTGGGTACGGCCTTGGTGCCGAGCATGTCATTCTCATCCCGTAAATGATAAAACTGTCAATCATTCCGCGAAACAAATCGCGTTCGGGTACGGTAACGTCGCTACAACGAGTTAATCAATTTTGAGAGTTTCCACGTGTCGTTTCGAGTTAACCGTTCGTGCGTTCTGCTCACTTTAATTCGGTCTACAAAAAAGAAAAAAGGAAAAAAAAAAAGAAAAAAAAAAGGAAAAAGGGAAAGAAAAAAGGAGGAGAAAAAAATTGTTCAATTTACAGGTGATATAAAAGAGACCACGTATGTATTCGACTCACCCACGTCTATCGTACACTACAAAATTCTTCTATTTCTAGAGAGATATTTTTATTTATCGATTTTATAGATCTAACTACGGTCTCTCACTTTTGTCTAGGGATTTTCATTTTGAAATGAGTTGACAGGGCTTCTGTGGAATATAATTTTCAATAACTTCTTTTTTCCTCCATTTATCTTTTTTCTTTTTTTTTCCCTGACAATATATGATACAGAAAATAAATCACGATTCTTTTCACAAACATATATATATATATATACACATATATATACAAACTCGATAATATTTCAACGAGTAGATATATCCATATACATCTATATACAATGACAAAACTCTATTCCACAATACTCATTTATTAATTTGCATAGATATCTATTCTATTTAAGTTCAACGTATAACAACATTGTACTCGTTCATTATAATTCATCTATCTATTTCTCTCTCTCTCTCTCTCTCTTTCTTGTTCTCTTTCTCTCTGTTTTTACGTTTCGTATGATACTTAAGAAAAACAGAAAAAGGTCACCACAATATATCGATTCTTCTTTCTGGTCTCAATACTTTTGTCGTTTCGTTTTTAATAGCTTTTCGAACGATTAACTTTCCGTCCTTCTCTACGTTTATCTCAGCATTGCATTTTTCTCTACTTCTCTCTCTATCTCTCTCTCTCTCTTCTTCACGTTACAATCGATATGGTAAACTTTATCGACTTTGGATATTTCCCTTTTTATAACCATTTTACGAGGACCGAACATAAAATGTTCGGTAAGACTTATCGAATAGAAGCAAAGAAAAATGTCGTCAGATATCTTATTGTAATTTACGAGGACATAAATATATTTTACCTTTTTATTACTCTACTTTACGTTTACCAGACTCGACGAGTGGTACTGACCCCTTACTTCCAACATCTCAGCCCCATCATACCGCCCCCAGTCCCGCCCAGTTCCGCCCCTAAAACGTCGTCGAAAGATATCGTTCTACCTTTTCTTTTTTTTTTTTTTTTATTTATTTCTCACGGATAAATTTATCCGAAAAAAGGAAAATAAAAGAAAAATGAAAGAAAGAAGTTTGATTCGTGTCGACAATGTGTAATCGTGTCGTCTTGTCGTGTCACGGTTACGTCGTGTCTTGTCGTGTCCTATCGTGTTCCCTATTTTAGATGGGGGTTTTAGGCTAAGCAACAGTTTTTAGAAATCGTCGATAGATACGTTACGTGGAGTACACTGATCGTTGGTTAATTCGACGTGGCTGATCAAGTGGGTGAACTAGGTACACGAGTACCGTGTTACGAGTACACGAGTAACGCGACAGCTAGCCATGTGTCAGGGCTTTGATTATCAAACGAACGACGCGTCCGCGTGCGAAACCGCATTTAACTTGATTCGACCGAACGATCGATCGATCACTCGATCGATCGACCGGTCGATCAAGATCGATCGATCGTTGGTTCGTTAGTCAGTTAGATAGATCGTTCCTTCGTTCGTTCGTTCGTTCGTTCGAACGATCCACATTCTGAACTATCAACATTTTCTCTTCTTGTTACTACAAACGTGAAACAATTGGTTGGTTCGGTTACAGAAAATTAATCAATTTTTAGTTTGAACTTCAAAGTCACCTGATCGAGAGATAACTCTGTAATTTTCTTACGATTATTAGTTAGACTATAGTAATCTATTTTATGACGCTATAAAAGCAATATATTCTTTTTCAGGTAAAAAATTGTATGTACAATTGCTGATGAATTTTCTGTTGAATTTAAAAATCGTCCGATCTCCATATTACTATGAAACTTTTTTATTAATTTAGATTAATCTATTCCTGTATAATGTTATAGAAATATTTCTATTGTATTTCGAAATCATAGACTGTTCTAAAATAATCCTATAAAATTTATATGTGGAGATTGGTCGAATATAACAATGCAAATGCTTCATCTCTTACGTACTATATTGTCTTAAAATGTTCAAGTATGAAATTCAAAGTTAGCTAGATACGAACGAAAGGTATTAAACGATTTTCACGGTTAATCGTCGAAGATTAATTTTCCGAGTAGTTTCTCTCGACGTAAATTGCTAGCCAAGCAGTCTTCCCATGCCTGTAAAACCACGAAGCACTCTCGAATGTAACTGCTAGTTGTAAAGTAGGCGTTATTCTCCTTGTAATTTTCATTCGACCGATTCGTCGACCACTAGCACTACTAGATACTACTAATGTCTTTCGTTATGAATAATAGTACTAAACTATTGCAAGAATTATTATTTTTATTATTATTATTATTATTATTATTATTATTATTATTTAACATTTAATACTTTATTATTTTTCTTTCTATTTTTTATTTTTTTATTTACAGTTTTATTTTTTTTTATATTAGAAACGTTTTTTTACAATGACGTTTATCAAATTGATCGTTCGAAATATTTCATGAATTTTATATCAATGAAAAATTTCATTGAACCATTTTCTTTCGATACTTTCGTCCTTTTCAAAGTTCCATCGGATTCAAGCTATACAAAATATAAAAAAAAGATGTTCCTTTGTAATTTTTCAAATGTCAACTATTGCAAGATGTTCATTCGAACAGACAGATGACATCTCGATCTGTTTCTAACAATGACTTATAAACGGATGCTGTGATAAATCTCATAGCATATAAATAGTTACTAATAACGATGTCCAAAAACTTTCCTTTGAATAGAACGATAATAGTTTGAAATTATATCGTCAGATTCGATACTTGCCCTTATTACTTTTCTATGATTACTCTTTTTGGCTATTTTCAAAGTTCGATCGAATTCATGGTTTAGAAAATGAAACATTCTTTATAATTTTTCAAACGTCTGCTATTGCAGAATGTACTTACGTTACATTCGTACGAACAGATGACATTTTGATATATTTCTAACTGCGAATTATAATGGGGTATAAATTGGATCATAGTCGTGGTATTAGTTTCATCAAACGTGAATGCTACTCCGGCTTTGACACGTCGTATATGTATATATATATATATACACATACATGTATACACATATATATATATATATATATATATACATACATGCATGCATGCATACGTATATATTATATATACACATACATACACACACACACATATATATATATATGTATATGCTATATAATGAAAGTGCTTATATACATTAGCTTCATATACTTGTATTAATTCCATATATGTATATGTATCCGTTAATATCTGTATATGTATAGCCCTAATATGTAGATATCTCTAAATCAATCTGAGAAGGAGTCAAGCGTAGATCCAAGGAAAACATCGTCGCGTCATACACGAATCGATACACGCTGGTATAAACCCATGGGTTTAGGTATATATAAGCGTTATGTACATCTAGTTATACATAGTACGTCGAATACGTTCGAATACGATGAAACCAGGAGATATTACTTATACGTTAACTTCTTCGATGAAATCGAATTTACACGGGAGAACTCGATCGATCCGATCGTCGTGATTAATGACATGTGAAACATATTCAAGGACGATTGAATTCTAATTGATTCGTTTCATTCTTTATTCAATTAAATCCATTCATACGTCGATCTTTTCTTCATTTATGAATTCATGATCGACACGTCTTCTCGAATGTCGTATTTATCAAAAGTTACTACAAGTTACCAGAATTTTCCAAGATTTATGATATCACAAAATGGACAAGTACATTTCAATTAATCGTATATTACGTTCCTCAGCTTTTTCTTTTGTAAATTATTTTTCTCTTCTCTTCTTTTTTTGTTTCTCTTTTTTTTTTTCTTTCCTTGTCGTTTGAGTAAGAGAATCCATAAAGAGTGAGAGCTCGAGCTCTGCAACTAATGCATCTTATCGTAATTAAAGTCCTGTTCATATTTACCGTAAATATTGTGCTATGTAAATTTTATTTCGAGATAGATGTTGATTTACGAATTGAAACAAATAATATAATACAGAGAGATCTTATTTTAAATGGAACAGAATATAAATAGGGATTTATTGTAACACGAAATGTGACTCTCAGGTCGTATTTATATCGTAGGTACAATGATATTAAAATACATTGAGAACATCGTTGTCAGTAAAAAAAGTGTTCGCTATTGAGATGTCAGTAACCATGTATGTATATACATATATGTGTATATATATATATATATATATATATATATATATGCATTTTGTGGAGGGACAGTTAAGTGGGCTATTTCCGTAAGCTCGTTTCTACGTCTATTGTTTTGGTTCCATTTACCACTCTCGACTAACGTTTACCCTCTCATTGAAACGAGCCCCATCAAGACAACTGTCGACGATCTGTCATCGACAAAAAAAAAGGAAGAAAAAAAGAGAAAGAGAAACGAATGGATCGATAGATCGATCGAAAATGCTCACTCGAATTATATCTTTCAATTAAGTATACATTGTATAAACCTTTTAGTCTACGTCTTTGTTATCGATAATTAAAAACAGAAAAAAGTATATAAAATATATGTAAAAAAATATCGAAAGAAGAAAAAAATAAACAAATAGAAAAGAATTTCCATTAATAATTACAACTTAAAAATTATTATTATTATTGTTATCTTTATTATTCGTTTGAAATTTATATTAATTAATTGATTGATTGATTTATATTGTACAAATAAAAAATGAAAATAGTCATGTGCGAGAGAATATAAAGTTAAACAAAATTTTTCATATCTTCCCTTTATAAAATTTTCAAATAAATATTGCATATACGGAATAATAAGAATGAATTGCCTTTTTCCTGTCGTTCGATCGAATTCCGGATATCGTTTGCAGCCCATGTTTCATTCGTATCTTTCGGGATGGTAAATACGTTGAAATTCGTTATAGTATGGAAAACGTATAGTACATACTGTAAAAATCCACCATTCCAATGTTTAACTTTTGCATCAGAGTTATCGAGAATATATATATATATATATATATATATATATACATATAGACATATATATGCCCATATGTTGATATATATATATATATATATATATATATATATATATATTATATAGATATCCGATCTCGAAATCGAATCGACAGATTTCCGTAGCACGGAAATGCTGCTAAGCTTTATTTCCATCTTTCGATTCGATGGCCTCTCGTCGTTTTTTACGATCCTCGTTTTTCTCTTCTTTCTAATGGATGAATCGAGTTTCAGCGAGAAGACACGACTGTGAAATAAGCTCATCTTTTAATGTCTGTCTCGAGAAAAAGAAAGAGAAATAAAAAAGAGAGAGAGAGAGAGAGAGAGAGAGAGAGAGAGAGAGAGAGAGAAAGGATAGACACTATACGTAAATTATGTATTTACGTACAGAGATTTATTATTAAACTATAGCGTAATTAAAAGGTAAGCGATTTTCTTTGAAACTGATTATCAAAGAGATGACTCGAAAATAAAGACAAAATAAATAAATAAAAAGAAAATGACGATATAGAAAAAGAAACAGAAAGTACATTTATTTGTTCATTATGTTGATCGATAAATAATGTAAAAGAATTTTCAGTGAAAGATATCAATGTATTATTTCTTTAAAATTTAATATATTAAAAATTTTTCATAAAAAATATATTACATTTGTCTTTATAAATAACTCTTTCTTTTCTCTCTCTCTCTCTCTCTCTCTGTTTTTTTCTATATATAAATTTATATATAAGATATCAAATATTCTCAATAAAAAATACTATAGCTTTAGTTGGTCAGACATAAAACACCGGACATTGTTTAATAACAAATTCTATAGTTTCATATTTATTTACATATAAGATATCAAGAAATATTTTTAATAAGAAACATACTATATAGTATAGTATTTACAGATGTATGTATACTCAATAGCTAATCCAAACATACATACATGCATACATACATACATACAGAATTATATATTAAATCATAGATAGCGTAATTAAAAAATGTCGCTTTTCTTTGTTAGAATGGCGATCGACGAAAAGGACTCGAGACGAATTCGCGCGATTAGCCAGCGAGTGCTGAACTTCGCACAGGAATTGGGTCGTACAAACATTTAATCTCCTTTTCCTTCTCGACGTGTTCGACCGTAATCCGATACGACCGTGCGTTTATTTGGAGCTTGACGAGTTCTCCAAGAGAGAAGAGAGAAATAAAAAGGTAGAAAGAGAAAGATAGAAAAAGAGAAAGAGATAGAGACAGAGACAGAGAGAAAGAGAGAGAGAAAGAGAGAGAAAACTCCAAGAGAAATCTTTTCGGCCAATTCGAATCCATGGTCCAACAAAGATGGTGGCACTGTCACGATAATTCCTTTTCCCTCCTCTTTTCCTCATCTCTTTCTCTTCTTCTTTACCTTATGGTGTAATTAACTCCTGTCAGATGCACGTGCGTTCCAAAGCAACTCAGGAATAGGAAGTTCCAGTAGAGAAGCGAGAGAAAGAGAAGAGAAGGGAAATGAAGGGAAGGAAAGGAAAGGGATGGGAAGGGAAGGGAAGGGAAGAGAAGAGAGGAGAGAAGAGAATGAATAGAGAGAGGGGAGGTAGATAGAGGTAGATAGAAGAGAGGAGAGAGAGAGAATGAAGAAAGAGGGGTAGGTAGATAGATAGAGATAGGTAGGGGAGTGCAACCTCAAACCAATCTCTTTGTTATACCCATTGAAACACATCTCGCGATCGATCTCAAAAAGATTCTCTTCCCTGTTCCAAAACGATCTCACGCGTCAAACAAAACAATTTTGTTCTTGTTCTTTTTCCTGGATTTCATCATTCGTTCGTTGAAAAGAGTTTCTAAGGGTTTTACGATGTAAAAAAAAAAAAAAAAAAAAGAAAGAAAAGGAAACAGAAAAGGATTAGCTCGAATGAGGGTAATTGATTTTTTTCAAATCTGTCGGGAATTTTTCGATCATGCTACATATATATGTTTATTGTAATATCAGTATATAAAGGAAAGAGTCATTAAATCAGTCATGAAAAAATCATTTCCAATTATTGCGACCTGCAGCATCGATCTTTAAAATCATTTAGGATCATTTGACCTACGTGTTGTATTAACATTATGATATATAGTATATGTGTATATAAAATATATATTATAGTATTTTTATTAATATATATATTATATATATATATATACATATTTAGATATATCTTTGTATATGAATGAGTCATTAAAAAATCATTTGCAATCAACGAAATTGAATTTTCCCGAGGCGATCGATAACAGCCGTTCGGCTATTAATCACCAAGTTGACTTATCCTGAGTAAGAGATGTTGGAAAGCACGGAAATCAATTCTACACATCTTCCTTGTCAGTGGTAATGGTCACCAACAGGAGGATCAAAGCTACACACGTATGTACATACACTTACATAGCGAGATATAGGTACACATACACATATATATACATGTATATATACACAGGTTTACAGGAGAGCTTAAAGGACAAAGGAAATGCAATTCTCTCGTGCAATTTCCCTCGCGGCGGTGGTGGCAGCGGCAGCGATGGTGGTGACGACGGCAGGATGGACGGAGGGTGGATGGGTGGTCGTAGGGTGGCTAGGGGTCGAACGAAGCACATTGAAATTGACCGCTTCAAAGAGAAACGAAAGCCAACGAACGAACGACCATCGTCCAACAACCACGAGGACGAACTTATTTCCATGGGAGAAAGGATTCAAATAAGTCAAGAGGAAGAGAGAGAGAGAGAGAGAGAGAGAGAGAGAGAGAGAGAGAGAGAGAGAGAGAGAGAGAGAGAGAGAATTTAACGCACGTATATCATGGTTTAACCTTTGAAACTCCAGGAACAATCGAACATTCGTAATGTCCGATCGAATGAACAAGGAGAGAAACAATTTCTATAACTTATACATTCCCTCTTTTTCTTTTTACTCGTTTAACATTGTTTCTTTTTAGAATATTCATTTTATTAAATGGACTATTTATGAAATGGACTATTATTCCCTATCTCTTTTTTCCTTCTTTTTTTATTCTTCTTTTTTTTTTCTTCATATTTCTTTGATACTCTGATAATTCTTTCTCTTTGATAATTTTTTTCTACGCGATTTCCTTAATGATTTCGCTCGGGTATGCGATTATTGCGGACAATTTTTTTTTTTTTTTATTCTATCTATCTTTCTCTCTGTGTCTCTAGATAAGGACAGGAGCTGAAGAACAGGAGGTGTAGTTTAACCGAACTCGAGTTTACTCTTGAGTCTTGTGGCATAGTTTTTCGATGAGAGAACCAGCTTGACACTTGCAACATTAATGCAGAGAAATTACGTCTGGGCGAGGGTGGATAACCTTAGCTGTACTGCTCTACGAAAGACATTCCTTTTTGCTTCTCTCTCTCTCTCTCTCTCTCTCTCTCTCTCTCTCTCTCTCTCTCTCTCTCTCTCTCTCTCTCTCTCTCTCTCACTTACTCGAGCAAGTTCCCTTTCATCTTGCCAAGGCTCGTTGCACGTGATATATCCGCGGAAGGTGCCTTCCAACTCCAACTCTCGCGATTTCTCGACCCTCACTCTTTCTCACGACTGCTAGCCTCTGGCTTGAATACGTCAGTACGCCAGTTCGATTATTTATTTACGACCAAAGGAGAGGGAATGCTAAGCTTTTACTCTCTCTCTATCTCTGTTTCTCTCTCTTTCTGTCTTTCTATTTCTCTCTCTTTACATGTGTATGTTCGTATGCATAGACTCGTGTTACTTCGTTGTGTTATTTTTAATGCGTGTATACGTAGATATACGTTTGAGCCTTAAGTCAGATTTATTATTTAATAGAAAAAGAAAATTTATTGTTCCTGTTTATCCCTGTACAGATATATACGTGCATACATGTATAAATTACAAGTTACTTCAGTTCTGATGATATTTTAAGATTGTGCGAGTTGAGTTTTTTCCCTGTATGCATGTTTGTATGTATATATAATATACGTAAAATCGAATCAATTTCATCGTATTACTTTTTGTACAATTTCATCTCAATACGAATTAATTAAAATTTGTTGATATTATTTTTGAGATTGATGATGATTGATATTATTATTAAAACAATCACGTATTGTGAAATTTCATTTGATTAAAAATTCAACGTTATTAAATGTTATTTATAATTACGTTAAACAATATTACTTGGCATTTAATATTGAATAATAATCCATCAATTTTTTTTAGAAGGGCATTAACAGCCCACGGGATAGGTTTCGCAGGCCTCTCGAGGAGTTTGGACCAGTTAATCAGTTCTGCTTTTCTTCCTCAAGTTTCCGTAACATACAAGTGGCTTTTTACAAGGTTGACTTGTCAGACCAATACTCAACCCCTATTAGTCGTCTTTTACGACAAGCAGGGGATACTGTGGGTATATTCTATGCCCGACTCACAGGGGTTTTGAATAAAATATAATAATAATAATGATGATGATGATGATGATGATGATGATGATGATAAAGAAACATTTAATCGGCATTTAAACCACTTATAAGAAATTGATTTCTAATAAAAAATATACTCCAATAAAATTTCACATAGTGATTTACCTACAATAAATAGATTTTATTTGATATAAAATTATTTATTTGACTTAAAATTGATATAAACGAGATTAAATGATTAAAATTTACCAATATTTTATTAAAGAAAGAAAAAATAGAAAAGAAAAAGAGTACTTTCGCTCTCGAGTTTATTTAGTTTGAATAACGTATTAAAATACGTATATAGAGATGGGTATCAAAATTGTACTGAATATATATCTGTTCAAACATGTGGTTATAATATTGGTATAACATTATTTACTTACTATTCCGGGATCGGTGAATTTGCAGGGAAGTATAGCACTACCACCGTTTTGTGCAAGGATGTCCGTTACGAATTCTCCACGTCTGATAACATCTCTCGTATCATCCTCGTCACTTTTTTCGCTCTGCAGAGAGCTCGTTGTATTTATTGCATCTAAAAAAAATAATAAATAAATAAAATAAAATAAAATAAAATAAGAAAATAAAAAAGAATACACATGTAATCCGATATTTAAAAATTGTTATAGCAAGTGTAAATTTTTTAATTAATAAATTTTGTGGCTACCATTTATTATTTTTTTTTTTTAATAAATCTCTCATCGATCAAATCACGGTGTATCAATCGAGATTAAGAAGATTAATCAATTAAGATTAATCTTAAATCGTATTGTTAAGTGTATGTGTGTATTTGTGCGATCTCTCGACACAGAATTCAATAAA
The DNA here is from genome assembly GCF_014466175.1 of Vespula pensylvanica. NCBI lineage: Eukaryota > Metazoa > Arthropoda > Insecta > Hymenoptera > Vespidae > Vespula > Vespula pensylvanica. The sequence goes on from NC_057705.1 coordinate 1,186,514, forward strand.
GTTTCAAAAAATTTTTTTAAATCCGTGAGAGTACAAACGATCTCAAAATTCTCCTATCCTAAAACAATTTATTCACTTTGCTATGATTATCTATTTTATGAACGTCTTCATATTCAAATGCAATATAAACGTATTAGATTTAACATTGAACGAGTATGTTCTCGTTCAAAATAAAGGATGAATGCACAGTGGATTAATAATTAAATCCAGATTAAAATGAGTACGATTATTTCAAGGTATTTTTAAAGGCGACTTTATAAACCGGATTATCTGTTTTACAAAATTATTCGAACGAGCGAACGAATAATCACGAAATATGATTAGTCGTCATCTACGTATCTTACAATTAAAGTATGAAAAGAGATTTTTCTGAAAATTTCGTACGCCTCAATGAAAATCTTTTCTCAATTCGACGGACATTATTTTTTTAGTTTATGGTAATTACTATTTAACGAAATTGGCTACTTTATGTAAATTCACAAGCAACTTGCGAGACTTTCTGACATCGTTAAAATGAAAAGAAAAAAAAAATAAAAAAAAATAAAAAAATAAAAAAAATACATGTAAACTCGTTTGAAGCTGCTTCTCTCGAACGTCGTCGGAGGACAAAACGTGGAATGAAATGGTTTGTTAGAGAGGGAGGGAGAGAGAGAGAGAGAGAGAGAGAGAGAGAGAGAGAGAGAGAGAGAGAGAGAGAGAGGAGGGAGAGAGGAGGGAGAGAGATGTAGTAGCTCGCTGCTAAAACTTTAGTCCTGCGGTATATTGGCAAAGTTCGTCGGCTTGTTGTTTGGGTCGAAAACTTTTCGAGTTTGGATTTATTTGCTTTGTCTTGCAGTATTCGATGTTCTACGAGGCTTCTCAACCACTTTCGAATCATTACCTTGTTTACAGCATACATATGTATATACGGCTTAAAATCCGTGCCACGGATTTGTGTATCGACTTTTGTGTTTTTCTCTTTTTTTTTTGTTCCCTTTTTGTTTCGTTTTTTTTTTTTTTTTGCGAAAAATTCGTCCCAATATCTATCGGCGAACTTCGTTCGAGATTTGAGATGTTATTCGAAAGATTTAGGTCGAACGATATATGCAGAAACGTTAGACGATTTAATGGATCTACTGTAAAGGTGTTTTGCCTTTTGGGATTTGCTATTCCAAAGTCGTCGATCATCAACGTGAGCCCATTAATTATGTCTCGAGTTTCTTCGAAACTTCAGGGAGTTTCTCGGTGTAATTGAGAGTTTATACTAGGCTAAAGAGATATAACGACGCCCTAGACGCAAAGCAGTTATATATGTGAATATAATATAATAATTATATATATATTATATATATATATAATGTATTCGTGTACGAATCACGTACGTGGATGTATACTTTATCAAGTATGCATGCATTTTATTTCAATTAATTCATTGAAAATACTATATTAACTCTATGTAATCATATATGTATGCATAATGAAAATATTCCTCATTAAGTATATGTTTTATTTCAATTAATTCACTAAAAATATCATAATAATTTTAAATATCTATATATGTATGTATGTATGTATGAATGAATGAATGATTGATGTAACCTTCGTCAAGTATGTATTTTATTTCAATGAATTCATTGAATCAGTTACATTGTCACCGTCAGGAAAAATCTAACTAGGAAAAGACTTTCTTTTTACCTATACCTTTTCGTCTCTCTTTCTCTCACTTTCTGTATGTGTGTCTATTGGCCGGAAGAAAGTATAGATGGTTAGCTTTCCCTTTTGATATTTTATGCAAACGAATGATACGAAAGAATCCTTTTATGTTATTACTGTTCTCTTTGAAAGACCTCTTTATCGTGGATATCGAAAATGGAATCACTAAATCGTCCTTCCTTTGATAGAAGATCACTGAGATTTGGATGATTCGAGGAAAAAGAAAAATGCAAAGAAAGGTAAGAAAGAAAGAAAGAAAGAAAAAAAAAACAAGTACGAATCATTCAGAAATTGACACACATCTGTCAATAATAAACAAATTATAAAATTGTAACATTGATTCGATTGAAAGTAAAAAAAAAAAAAAAAAAAAAAGAAAGAAAAAAAAATAGAAAAAAAATTATAATAAGATTTTCCGAATAGAACGAAGATTTATTTGATGGACGACGTTCATAATAATTAAAACATCGGTAATTACTTAAATTTATTCGTTTAATCATGCAAAGAAGTAGAGACGTCAGCCAGGTCTGGCAAGGATGCTTTGCCAGAATTTCAGATTTGGTCCTTTTCGTTGCGGTACCTTTTGGTAACTCGTTTCTGTAAACCACCATGTCTGATGGTAACGCTACGGATCTGCTTTGCTTGAAGAGACTCCTTAAATTGCATTAGCTATTAAAGCGAGTACCTTAAAATTCTAGTTCTCTTAACATCATCACTCTATATGTTTCTCTCTCTCTCTCTCTCTTTCTGTTTCTGTCTCTATCTCTCTTTGCATCGTAGCTATGCCTAACTTGTTGAGGCCATATTCTCTCTCTCTCTCTCTCTCTCTCTGTCCGTCTATCTGTCATTCTCTCTCTTACACTGGTTAATTCGAATCCCTCTAGTCAGAGAAACGTTATCTCTCGATGCCGTTGGTAGAACGAGGGGAGAGAGGGAAGGGAATTAACTCGGACTACCAACAGACTGTACGCGCTATTTGGCTAAGACCCTTTCGAGACCTTTTCGAGACCCTAAGATAGAATCTTTCGTGAATTTGCTCTTAATTAAATCTTTTATAAACCACGTCTTCAAATCTTTTACGTATATACATCATTTTTTCTCTCTCTCTCTCTCTCTCTCTCTCTCTCTCTCTCTCTTTTTCATTTTATTCCCCTCAGAAATTTATTGATATATATATATATATATAATACAACGGAGAACGAGACAAGAAATGTTCATTTATATATTTACAGAGATTTTAATTAATATATTTACTTCAAGAGATATGTACATTTCTTTCCTTTTTTTTTTTTTTAATTTAAGAAGATCCCTCTTCCTATATTTAAAGAAATTTTAATTAATAAATTTATTATAAGAAATATATATATATATTTTTTCTTTTTTTTAGGGGGTTATTCAAAGATCTCTTATGCTGGTATGTTTAAATATCGAAATTTTGTATTCTATTGTCGAATTAAATTTATTAATGAAATAAGTATGTATATATATTTTTTTAATATTTAAAGAAATCGACATAAAAGACAAATTAACTTAAGTAAATATATAATCTCTTGTTTTATTCCTTTAAATCTTTTATCTTACTATCTCTGTATTTATACAATGAAATTCTTCAGAGAAAACGTGCTCTAGCTTCTCTTATTCGTAGCTTCGTTCGGTCTATCTCGATCTCGAAGTCGATTAGAATGAAATTGGAAGCGAACAAGTCTCCAGATGCTTCCATCGCGGAAACTTTGCTCGCATTTGGACGGTACCATTACCGTGGAAACGAGTGTCGCGAATCACCTTAATTATCTCTTAACTCATTCCATGGGGGTATACTATGCCCGATTAAGGAAAACGAGTGTCTCTTGAGCGTCTGTTTTAACCGCTCGTAAACCAACACAACATACTTACGAATATTTCTTTGGTAACGTTTAAAATTAATTTCCAAAGTGTTAAAATATTTCAAACATAATAACGATTACTTTCAATATCATAAAAGAAACGATAAAAGAAAAATTTCTTTGGAAATTATTATTATCTTTTTAATCTATCTAAGCTCGTATTTAACAACGAGTATACAAATTCTTTTTTTTTCTCTACTGCTCGAAGATTTACTTTCAAAAATTATTTTTATGCTTTATCCTTTTACTATTTCTTTTATCGATAGAAAATTAAAAAATTGTTACGCCTATTAATATTTCCTTTTGTTCCTACGTAGTAAAACCTGTGTTAACGATTGCGAAAATTATTTCGCAAAGATAATAACGGAATGAAATTATTTCGCCAAGGATTAAATCCCGATAATGAGTTGAAATTATTTCCCAAGGACTAAACCGATAATAACCAGTCGAAATTATTTCGCAAAGGATTAAACCGATATAACGAGTCGAAATAATTTCACGTATGGATTACAATCGTCGAACTTGATTTTGCCTTTTGTGTATATATCTTTACCTCGATTATCTCGTCGAACGAAATGATCAATGATATCAATAAGATGATTGAAATCATCAAGAAATCATGGAGACATATTTACAAAGTAAAAAAAAAAATTTCCTCTACACTAAGCTCGAAGGTATTCATGTTAAAACGAACACGATCGATGGGTGAAAGGGCTTTGACCAAAGGGATGAAGCTTTCGCGAGGTAACCTTATAAATAAATATATATATATATATATATATATATATATATATATATATATTAAGATATATGTATATCACCTATGTAAATAGTAATGTGGTAACGTTGAATATATATACATATACATACATACATATATATACATAAATGCATACATACACATATACATATGTATATATAAGCAATAATCGTATATCGTAGCACTCCCGTTTTCACATACCAAATTCATCGAATCGACGGAGTGGTTCGTTTGGCGGCTCGTTTGAAAGCCCGAACGATATCGGATCGGTTCGGACCTGTTGGTTCGTTTGGTGATCCGTCGAACCGTTGTCCGAAATTATCGTTTACCTGTCACTGCCTAATCGTGCTTTGCTCTCACATTCCGAATGCTTTAATGTCAATTCGCAGTACATTTGTGGCTTCACTATGTGGCAGAAACTTCCTACATTATTACCGTCGCACTAATAACATTTTCTTCCTGTTAAATTTATAATCCATTCGTTACATCCATATATATGTATATATATATATTCTCTTTTTTTTTATTTTATCTTTCTTTTCCCTTAAATATATCCACATAACAAAAAATAAAGATAATACGAAATGTTATACTGAAAGATAAAAAAAAAGGCAGGGGAGGTGGGTAACGCAAATAAAAATGTAAGAAAAAATTATTGGAACAAATGTAAAATAATATCGTATCGATAAATACAACAGACAAAAGAAAAAAAAATAATAATAATAATAATAACAACGAATAAATAGAGAAGAAAATAAGAGAAAAAAAATATGGGCGTATATATATATATATATATATATATATATATATATATATATGTACATATTTGTTTTATTGTTAAACGTTAGATATCTACTACGATATTCTTTCATTACATTCGTTTTTCCGCTTTCCAATATTTTTTCTCTACGAATATACGTCGTCCATCGATTCAAGTGTATACGTGTGACGATAGTAATCAGCGCGATGGAAGCTCGTCGGAAAGAACGAACGAAAGGATTTATGAAATTGCACGGATGCGTGCATTTCACGATGGAAGGTGAGAGAGACAGACAGAGAGAGAAAGAGATATAGAGAAAGAGAGACAGAGAGATATAATCCGTATCGAACTCTTTCCTCGTATAAGTTATCGCGCGGTCCAATGCTCAATGTCGATATACGATAATGGTGGTATTGCTCGATGTAGGAAAAAAATGTTGAAAGCTTCTTTGATAAAGTATTATCTAATTACGTTAAAAAATAGATAGAGAATTACACGTCGCAGATAGAAAAGATTAATTAAAATGTGGCTCGATTATTATCGCGTTGTTCTTCTTTTCTTATTGCACAGAAAATCTCTTCTCTCGATATGAGCGAAGGTGAAAAGAATGAACTAACAAGAACAAGAGAATAAATCAATAAAAGGAAATTAAAAAAAGAGAACGAGAGAAAAGAGTGAAAAAAGGATCAAACCGACAAAGAGAGAACAACGAGCAATGGTTTCTAGTTAGTTCTTAGTTTTTGTAGATAGAGAAACGAAGCTATGTAACAGGGTGGGCTGAAAGTTTTTAGATGGGTCAAAAGTTCCTAGGCACGTAGTTCTACGATTTGAAAGGAAAAAGAAAAAAAAAAAAAGAAAGAAAGAAAAGAAAAAGAGAAAGAGAGAGAGAGAGAGAAACAAAGGAGTCTTTAAGAGGAAAAAGAGTAATTTCGAGTGATTTGTTTGCCGTCGAAAAACAATTTGGGTCCATTTCGTAATTGGCAACTAAATCGTAATATGGACAATATGCTGCTAGGAAGAGAACTATGGTATACTATAGTAGTAGTAGTATGGTAGCCTAGATCCTCCTAGGATATACACGAGTGCACACGTCTGACAATGAGGTACCGAAGTACTGAGGTAAGAGGGAAGAGGAGTATATAGGAGATTCGCTCGCAATGGTTCTTCGAAGTAGTCAATAACGATGCAAACGAGCTCTCGTCGTTGCGTCGTCGTGGCCTCTTAGAGAGGAGTAGAAACTGCTGCTGCGCATATACTCTCTCTCTTTCTCTCTCTCTTTCTCTCGCTCCGTTTCTGTCTTTGTCTCTGTCGCAGTCTGTCTCTCTCTTTCTCAATCCGTCTTTTTCTCTCTATCTCTCTCTCTTATGTGTTTTCCTTCCTAATAAGAACCTGCGGAGTATAGCTACGAGAGAGCTCGCACTCTCTTCACTTGACAGACATTTTGGATCGTTGAATTCAACAATTTATGATTTACTTCGACCCTTGTCAAACTTTTACTATCCTAATGAAAATCTTTTTTCCTGTGTTTTCTTTTTCTTTTCTTCTTTTCTTTTCTTTTCTTTTCTTTTCTTTTCTTTTCTTTTCTTTATCCGTACGACATTTTGTACTCGCGAGAGAAACTTGATTATTTGTAATCGATCCTTGATTAACGATTAATTCCAACGATTACCACGAATGATTTCATAGACTGTAATGAATAATTCATTGTGATCGTAAACGAGATTATGATCAACGATTAGTAAGTTTTTTTTTTATACTTTTATTTCATTAATATTTAATTATTCGATATTAATTATTCCAAGAGAATTTCAAGAAAATAAGAAAAGAAGAAAAGAATTAATAATAGGATATTCTTATTGTTACATACGATAGGTGATAACAATGTTTTGCGAAGTAATTGGTCAGCAAGTAGTTTAAGAACGACTGGATGAAGATAAGATAATGTTAATAGTGTTGTGTATAAGGGTGAGCTTATTGTCTACACGGAGGATAGTAACAGTTAGTAGTAGTAATTTTAACCGGAAAGGAGGAATATTTACCTTTACGGTTAGATACGTAATACAACTGTATATATATATATATATATATATATATATATATATATATATATATAGGATGGTGCAATGATGGTGGTTCTTAATGAGAATAGAGAACATTTTTGGTACAGAGATTGTAAGAATAGTAAGAGTGAGAAAACGATAGAAAACTATTTTACTGTAATGCTTGGACCGAGGAAAAAGTTTCGAGTGAATTTCTTTTATACCTGACGTCACAAAAGAGAACAAGAGAAAGAGAGAGAGAGAGAGAGAGAGAGAGAGAGAGAGAGAGAGAGAGAGAGAGAGAGAGAGAAGTTAAAAAAGAAAAATCTTGTTAGAGATCGTTACGATGAAATTTAACACGATGTATCATATACGAACGCGTTAGTACACCATGTACTTTGTTAAAGTTTAAAAGATTAGGATTTATCCCATAGGATTAATCGAAATCAAATCATTTCCTTGATTTAACCGTAATAAGAACAATAGAAAGGATGTCGATATTGGTTTTGATTTTCGATGCAATCTCTCTCTTTCTCTATCTCTCTAATTCCTATCTTTTATCTCCTATCTCAGGCCGATATGGTTTCTCTTTTGGTCCACGACCTAACACGTCTTTTCTTCTCTCGAGTCGACATTGCAAAAATGAAAAAAAAAGGAGAAGAAGAAGAAGCAAGATCGCAGAGAAAGAAGATCTCTAGCGAAAAAGAAAACGAATCGAGCTTTAGTAAAGGAAGAAAGAGAGAAACTCAGGTAGAAAAGATTGGGTGGCAAAGGGGTGGGAATCGGGCCAAAGGAGGAAGTCGTCCGTTTCCTCTTTTACGTTCAAAGATCTCTCAATTCTTCTTACCTTCAATGAAATTTATTCAAGTAGAAACAACCGGTATTTCAATCGCGTGGGCTCACGCGCGCACCCTCTCATCCTTCTCCTCCTCTTCCTATTTCCGTCCACGATGCATTTCTCGATGAATAAAATAGTAGAAAGAGAGAAAAATATCTAAAGGTGACAACGATTTAAATTGAGACACGAAAAGAAAAAAAAAAAAGAAAAAAAAATCCATTAAACGCGAAGACTTATCGAGGGGGAAAAATATCTTCAAGACGACAAATCCTTTACAAATTTTTATTCCGCGTTACTAACATTTTTATGAGAATCTCGTCTCTCTTTTTGTTCTTCTTGCGGTTTTTTATTGTGTTCTTTTTGTTTTTTTTTCGTTTTTACATAACGATCTCTCTCTCTCTCTCTCTCTCTCTCTCTCTCTCTCTCTCTCTCTCTCTCTCTCTCTCTCTCTCTTTCTATGTGCTTGTAAAAATGATCGAGAAATTAAAAAAAGAAAGAAGAGAGAAAAAAAGAAATATTAATTCTCGTTATTACGAACGTTCATTTTTGAAGTTGATACTCAATATTCATGGTCGAATTCGATTTCTCGATATTATTCTTAGGTCAGATTGGATACCATGGGAGAGCGTTTGCTTTAAAGGACGTTCGTTAGAGCGGATCGAGAAGAGTCCATAGAGTCGAGAGATACGACTAGTCGTTCGATCCTTTACTACAGAGAGAAAAAGACAGATAGAGCGAGAGCGAGAGAGAGAGAGAGAGAGAGAGAGAGAGAGAGAGAGAGAGAGAGAGAGAGAGAGAGAGAAGGATGGCACCGAACGAACGAGTAATTAAAAGCAGCGACCCTAATCATTTTCGCGAGGCCATTGCTTCGCTCGTCGTCTATCTTTGGTCGCTCTACGGAGTGATGGGGAATCTCTGATAGACCAAAAGAGAAGAAAAGAAAAAAAATAGAAGAGGATAGATCACACAGAGAAAGAGAGAGAGAAAGAGAGAGGAAAGGTCGAATGAATCGAGAAAGACAGAAAGAGAAAGAGAGAGAGGGGGGGGGGGAGAAACATTTCGAAAGTGGCTATATCAGAGAGAAAGGCTAGAAAAGGGTAGTAAAGGGTAGAAAATGCTAGAAAGTAAAGTAAAGGAGGAAACAGAGAGTTATCGTCCTGTTCTGGCTACAATCGCGGCTTCATCGTGAATACGAATGAGCTCTTGGTCGATCAGGCTCTAGGCCACTAATTGAGAAAGTTCTACGCCGTGGTCGATGTTTCCTCTGGAAGGAGATAGTCGAGCACTCACTCCTACCCCTAGTTCGCCTAGGGGATGCTTGCTTCGGTTCTACTTCCAAGAGCAACGTTCTACATCCTTCTCTCTCTCTCTCTCTCTCTCTCTCTCTCTCTATGTCTCTCTCTCGCTCACTCTCTCTTTCTCATGTGATTAATCTTTTCTTTTCTTTTCTTTTCTTTTCTTTTCTTTTCTTTGTTGAAGGAACTAACCTTCGAAGAAAATCGATTCTTCTTCTTATTTTATTCGATATAGTAATAGAATTCTTTTTTCTTTTCTCCCTCTTTTTTTTTCTTGTTCTTGTTATAATACAGGGCAATCCAAAAGTTTTTACTACGGTCTCAGGAAACAAGATAAAAAAAGACAAGGAAATAAAAAAGAAAATGAATCATCTTAAAAAGTCTCGAATCGAGAGCAATCGATTTTGAAAATCATCTTAGAAACTTTCGGACACGTTCTCTGTAAGTATTTATACGTCGTATATGTCACGTCGAAATAAAATGAAACTGTCATGGGTAATACAGGTCACGTTCGACGATATGTTCGTAATTTTTTTTTTTCCTTTTCTCATAATCAACGACGATAAGATATTTGTATTTTAGAAGGAAATAGCAATCCTTTTTAATTTATTTTTATTTTTATTGTAATGCAAAGTGGGACAAAAGTTTCTATAACGATCTCGATAAAAATAAAAAGAGACAGAAAAAAAAGAAAAAAGCGGAAACATTTAATCGTATTTTTAAAATTATTTACTGAACGTATATATATATATGTATGTATGTATATAAATATATATCGGATAAAACGATATCATTACGTAATCGACGTTTTCGTAAAAATTTTCCTATTAAAAATTATGAATGCTATTTTTTTTTCTAATCTCTTATACAATAATATAAAGTTAATTATTTTAATAATTTAATAATATAATAATAATATCTACTTACTCGTCGAATATATCAGATTAAAAGAAATCGTTACGATTAGTACGGGTAAATATGCGCTCGTCAACATCTTCTTCAACTTTCCATAATCAATCACGATATTTATGTGTGAAACTTAATCCTGTAACATAAAAATAAACATTTTCATTTATAACATACGTTTTTTAAATGCATATTAAATTGAAGATGACGAAGAATGGAGGGGAGAGTGGTACATGGAAAAATAAATCAAGTTAGTGTGTGTATATATATATATATATATATATATATATATATATATATATATATATATATATCATCGATATGATGAATCGATTCTAGAAAATCAACCACGTCCTTCGTAAAACGTCATTATTCGATTTGTACGGTCAATCAGATGAAAATCTTCATAATTTATTCTATAAAACATTTACCCTTCGGAATGATGTTTGAAATTCTTGTTTGCACACCACACGGTCACGAGAATAACGTTCGTTTGGGTACGTTGAATCATTCATGAGATCGATATATCGTAACGCTAAGGTTTCATCGTTCGATTATTTGTGTATATGTATACTTCGATCTCTTTAACCTATTAACTAGAATTTTATTCGATTATTCCATTAATTTCTTCCTTTATTGCAATTTGAAGATTTTCCGTCGAAAAAACGATATCTAATAACGAAGAACAAATTTTTTCTATATTACTGGTATTATAATTCTTATTATTTATTTATTTTTTGTTTTTCGTTTATCTAATGAGTTACGTTCCTCGCAAGATTTATAATCTTTCTCGAAGGGTGTTCGAAGGGTTAATTTTATGGTGACAGGGAGAGATTTCAATCGGTTCGTTATGAATTTCTCCTCGTGAACAATAGAATTCCAGGCAGATCGTATTACCAAGTATTATGCTGTGTATACGTATGTATATAACATTCTTCTTTATTATCCTAATTCTGCGGAGTCCGCATAACTAAACGGATGTAGTTACATACTGCTCGTCCTATCGAGTAATTGCTAATGCAAATTGTCTCGCATTAGCGACGATTTGTCGCAGAACGTACGGAGCGTATAATCATCGTCTCGTTATGTTCCCCCGGTGTTCGTATTGTTGTTATCTCTCTCTCTCTCTCTCTCTCTGTCTCTCTTACCCTCTCTTTTTCTTTCCTCTTTCTCCGTCTCTCCCACTCTCTCTCTACAGCAAAAGTATACCGTTTACAAAGTTCGTACAATAGTCTCCTCCTTCTCGACTATTTTACTATTTAAAATCGTCTTATTCTCGTCCGATTAGTTTCTTAATTTTGATGAAAAATTATGACAATTTTAAAAATATACATTTTCTTCGTTAAACGTCATATTATTGATTTAATTAAATAAACGTCGAAGATCTACGATTACTTAAACATATATAGCGACGTATAATCGATACAAATAAAATAGTTAAGAAATTTTTTCAGAGAGTAAAAGAAAGACAGATGAATATTTTGTTCTCATTAATTCGAAAATAGAGTTTATCGTGTTAATAGCTTTCGACTTCGATTAAACTTTGATTTTTCTTAAACGATTTGTTGAACTCGATCTAATGCGACTACGCTTTCGCTATACGTGTTCACCGAAGGAAGATGGATCGTCGTAGATAAAAGAGGAACAGAGAGGAAAGAGGACAAACGATAAGCCAAGGGAAATGCATAGTCGAAATATTAGGTCGAAGGATTTGCTTACGTTCGACAGGAAAGCTTTCCAATGATTTTTATACCCTTGGATTATCTATCAAGTCATTATAATTATTCTTATTTTATATTACTCTTAAAGTTTATTTCTTTTCAAGATATCTTACATTTCGTTTCTTTTTTTTTTTTATTTTTCCTTTCTTTCTTTTCTTTCTTTTCAAATATTTCATAGATTAAATCTCTTTTTCGTTTCGACGAGTACAATGAAAACACTTTTCAATGCTCTTTGTAAATTGCTTGTTATATTAATTACGATTTTACAATAGGAAAATCAGAAAATTTCTTTTTATATGATTCATTCTCATTTAATTTGTACGAATAAAATTATATTTCTGCATATACATAATTTCACCGTAGTTTTTATTTTTCTTTCTTTCTTTCTTTCTTTTTTTTTTTTTGTTATTTGAATTATATCATTAAGTCACAAAATTAGTATTGAATTCGTTCATTTTTTTCCTCTGATTTATTTTATTCGCTAAGAAAAAAAAAGAAAAAGAAAGAACAAAAAAAAATAAAAAATCTTTTTGGCAAATCTCTCGAATTAAATTATTCATGTCGTCGGAAAACAAGGGGGAGAGAGAGAGAGAGAGAGAGAGAGAGAGAGAGAGAGAGAGAGAGAGAGAGAGAGAGAGAGAAAGGGAGAGAAAAACTTTGCCAATATACACAAATTCTCCAAATTTTCCAACGGAGTAGACACGGCGGGTATATATGTTTCGTACACATCCGCAAAGATACGGATCTTATCCGTGACGGATCGTAAATCGTGCCTGAGGCGAGTCGCGAATATTCATGCGACGTCACACCACGCGTTGTGCGATTTGCATTCATCTAGTACATCCCCTCTAGTACATCCGAACACCCCCAACCACCCACCTACCCGTTCCTTCGATGTTCGCTCGCGAATTATTAAAGGTGAACCCACTTTTACCTCATCCTCTTCTCTCTTTTTCTGTTATTTCGGATCGATAAGCGATGTTTTCCTTCTCTTTCTTTCTTTCTTTCTTTTTTATTCTTTTTTTTTTCATTCTTCTCACCCCCACCACATTCCCTCGTTTACACACACACATCCCACCCCTCGGAAAAAAACTTCTACGACGACGAGAAGTTGAGAAAGGAATTTATAATGGAGAGAGGGAGGAAGAGAGAGATAAAAAAAGAAAAAGGAATGAAGTAAATAAATAAATAATTAATAAAAGAAACAAGAGAAGAAAGAAGGAAAATCATTTTATCGCTCGCGAGAATTTCTATTTTTAATTCATTTTTTTTTTTTTTTTTTTTCAATGAAATAGATTTTGTTATCGTCGTCGTTATTGTTTTTGTTCTTTTCTGCCATTTTCTCTCCATCCGTCTATCTTTCTTTATCCTCGTACTTACACACCTTATCACTGACTTTGCCAAATAATTTAAGCTTTTGAAAATAGTCCTTTGTTGTCTCTTTCTCTTCTTCTCATCACTATTCAAAGACATATCGTCTGTTTTTTTCGCATTCGCCTATCTTTCTCTTTTCTTTTTTTTTCTTTTTTCTTTTTAGTTTTCCTCTTTTTTTCTCGGATTAAACGTAATATTCTTGGACGATGTATTAACGTGGATAAAGTTCATAGGAGGGACCCACAATTTCCCCATTGTCATCTTCTTAATCTTTTTTCTCGTATCTCCTTTGGATTATGAAAGGTCTATTCAAACCACGGAATACGATAATAGCTTCGTTTCTTCTTTATTTCTTTTTTTTATATAGTGATTAAAGATCGCGACGATACGCGCTGATCAATGATGAACGTATTCATTTTCTTCCTCAAAAAAATTTCGATCAGATTCTAATTAAGTCTTTCGCATTATAAAAAAAGAAAAATATAAACCGTAATAAGTTAGGTATCGTGGATTTCTTTTTTTTTCTATCGAAAAAAAAAAAAATGAAAAAATGTATCCCAAAAAAAAAAGGAAAATCATAAAAAATTTTGACAGATCTTGTTAGAGTGGTATAGCATCGTTGTAAAACGATATCACGGATTATTTGTCCTGTAGATTCGAATTTCAATTAAGCCGATGAATTGCTCACTGTTACGTTCCCAAGAGAGAGAAAGATAGAGAGAGAGAAAACGTATCTAATTTGTTCTCTCCGTCGAAAAATCTAAATTTTCGTCCGATCGAACTGTCCCCTTTCTTCTCTCTCTCTCTCTCTCTCTCTCTCTCTCTCTCTCTCTCTCTCTCTCTCTCTCTCTCTCTCTCTCTCTCTCTCTCTCTCTCTCTCTCTCTCTCTCTCTCTCTCTCTCTCTCTCTCCCTATTTCTCGATAAATATTTCTCTACTCTTTTACGTTTATACATTCGAAACAGTCTCTAGTATTTATCATCTAATTATATAGTCACGAAATTTATGTTAGCGTTTATCAGAAATATAAGTAAGTACCTCTTACCTATCTATTTATCCCAATCGATGTAATATTTATATGATACACATCTACATCGATACAAATGCACATAAGGTCAAAGAGGTTTGCAATTGACAGACGATATTAATAATTTCTCACAATCTTTTTTACAGATATATGTGTATATACATATATGGTTGGCAATACAACTTCAACAGTTCGAGTTGCCGATTTACAATCGTGCTTGCAAATCGTTTCGAGTACGAATATTCATGTCGGTGGGAAAGGATTAACATTGATTTGCGGCTAGGTGAATATGTGTGAGTGTGTTTACGCGCGCGTATATACGTGTGTCTGTGTGTGTGTAGGAACGGTAGATTGGTGAATGGTTACGGAAGGATGCTGGGTGGATGGAGACAGGAGAGAAGGGTTGAATTCTATGTGTGTGTGGCTGTATGTATATGTTTGGGATGACCGAGGCGTAAATTGCAACGAATTAATCTCGGATCAAGGGAGCATCGAATCGTTTGAATTATATTTCCTTCCTTTCGTCGTTTCATATTTTATATTTTATATTTATACGAAGATGATCATATTCAATGTATATATTTATATGTGCGTACGTGTATGTGTGTGTGTGTGTGTGAGAGAGAGAGAAAGAGAGAGGGAGAGAGAAGAAAAAATAAGGATAATTTCATTTCTCATTAATTATATAGTCCTCTTGCACATACGAGTCTCTCGAATTTTTTTTCTTTCGTTTTTTAATAATCATAAATTTATTTTTTATTCGGAGATTTTTTTATTTCATTTTATTTTTTTCCTTCTAAAAATCGGATTCACTAATCCTCATCTCCGAGAAAGAACCGTGATAATCTCGAGTATTATGAAGAGATGATAATCTTTTTGCTTCACTACGTTGATTATGAAAATACTCATGAAAGTTTTTGTAAAATGTCAAAGATACGTATCATAAAATGGTTGGTCTTCTTAAACTTTCGACCCTCTCTTCTGTTTTAACAAATTTGTCTAACAAAAAATTTGTTTTAATAAATCTTTTTTCTCTCTCTCTCTCTTTTTTTTTTGGAATGATTTATAACGATTTGTTAAAATAATTCGCATTAGTATTTCATTATATCTTCTTCGTGATTAATTAATAATTATTATTTAACATGAAATTGATTAATACGTCGAATAGGTTTTTGTAACTCTTTAGATTTATAATGATCAGTGAAAATCATGGGTACAGTTTCTGGTATTAATTAATAATAATGATAACAGTAACAATTTGAAAGGAACTATCTGATATCAACATCGAATAGAATTTTATAACATTATTAAAAACCCTTACATGAGAAAAGTCGTTCTAACGTGAAATTTTCTTTCATTATCGGATAACAAAAGAAAAGAGAGAAAAAAAAAGAGGAAAAAAGGAAAAGAAAAAGAAGAATTTAGATATATTCTCCTCAGACAATTTCATAGATACGCGTAATAAAAAATTCCAGTTTAAATGAATACAGAGTAAGGCGTTAAACTAAAATGAGAATTATTTCGAGTGTGAGTGAATATGAGTTTTACGAGTAGATTCTACATATACACGATAATTTTTCGTTAAAAATGGGAATGGAAATTCGGTCATTGTAAAAAAATGAAAAAAAAGGAAAAACCCCCTTAAAAAAAAAAAGAGAAAAAAAGAAAAATTGAAATAAAATAAAATAAAAGGAACATCAGCGAGCAAGAATAAAAGAGAGACACAGAGAGAGAGAGAGAGAGAGAGAGAGAGAGAGAGAGAGAGAGAAAATGAGAGGACGTGATTTAATGTCGAGTCTTGTGAAATTATCGATCTTCGTGCGCGTCGATATATTAACGGTAATACGTTCTTGCCGCCTCTGATACCGTGAGCGCCATTGTTACGGGGGCACTATAATATCTTACGTAGAACGGGTATCGTTCCGTCACCGTACTCGGCTCGGTAACATATGGAGAGATTTTTCTTCGTTCGAAGGAAAAAGGGAACGGAGTATAAGAAGGGATAGTAGTAGCAGATATTCAAGATGACACGTAGCTACGATATAAGGGCTGATACTAAACCCTCCTTCCTAACAAACTAACATTTAATTTAATATCGATCGATAAGAGGAGAAGAGCATTAGAGATTATTCTTTTTGCTTTTTCTTTAAATATCGATTTACTTACACCGTGTGACTATAATTTAATAAAAATGTTATTAAAATTGTTAATTAATAATTCCATATTAAGCAAACATTATTTATATAAAATAATTGCAATGAGATATCAAATGACGGATTAAAACCTATACGATCCAATTTTTTTTCTTCCACACATAAAAAAAAAAAAAAAATACCCAAAGGAATATTATAATATCGCTTATGCTTAAACTATTCGTTATCCTTAGATCACTCTTCTAGAATTATATGATTATCCAATCAGCAAGTTTCTTTCTCTAGCTTTCGACGGACGATTGTAATAGTGTCTTTGATAATGCAAGAAAAGAAAAAGAGAAAGAAACAAAAAAAGAAAGAAATAAGAGAAGAAGTATCTACTAATAGTTCGTTTATTTTTCTTTATTAGTTTTTCCTTTTTTTAACATTATTTTTTACTTTCTTTTCTTTATGTAATAGTGACGTCAAAAATATGCGGTTAAGTCATCGTTGTTGTCATCGTGGGAAAAAGAGGATAGAGAGACAGAATATGAGTGAGAGAGAGAAGAAGAAGAGAGAGAGAGAGAGAAAAGGAGAGACAGAGAAGGAGAGAGAGAGAAAAGGAGAGACAGAGAAGGAGAGAGAGAGAGAGAGAAGGAGAGAGAAGCCCCAGTAGAAAACGTCTTCCTGTGATAGGGAAGCCACACGCGGGAATACTTGAATTATGTATATCACGGCATCGCGAACGAACGGTCGCCTTGACGATGTAATGAGCTGTCGATGTCAGCCGACGGACGACGCCAACGACGACGACGACGACGACGACGTCGACGGAACAGGACAGCAAGCCGTCGCCCCCGGGGGTGGATTTATTGGGGACGTCATAATGAAAGAGGATGCTTGTTCACGCCCTACGACGATCCCTTGACATCTCTCTCCCTCTATCTCTGTCTCTCTCTCATTCTCTCATTCTCTCTTTCTCTGTATCTCTCTATCTCTCTCGTTTCTCTCTTTTCTATTTCCGTTTTCTCTTTTTTTCTTTTCTATGTCTCTCTCTTTCTCTCTTTCTTTTTCTCTCTTTTTGTCTATCTACGTCTATCTATCTCTCTATCTCAATCTTTTTCCTTTCTCTTTTTCTTTGTCCTCCTCCTGCTCTGTTTAGATCTCAACTAAGATTTTTAGACCTTTCTATTTTAGTTCGATTCAGTCTCAATGCTTGAGTATGTACGTCGTTAACTTAATACGAAAGAAAAGGTTAGATATTTTTTATGTGTATATTATATGTTGTACTATTTTAATATTGTATTATATATGTGTATATGTAATGTAATATATAAATAAATAAATAAATAAATAAATAAATAGAAATAATTTTGTTCTCGCTTGATAGAAAAAGATCATGTCCTTCTAAGAACTTAATTTAATTACGTTCGAAAAGGTTTTAGTTATTTATTTATTTTCATTTTTTTTTTTTTTTCTTTGGAAGGTCAAGTACAGGCTGCAGTATCAACGAAGTTTGAAGAAAGTTTGAAAGGTATTTCAAGATTTGATCGGTCTTATCAAGCACGAAACGACGTGAAGCTACGAGAAAAAAAAAAGAAAAAAATAAAAAAGAAAAAAAAAAAAGAAAAAAAAAGCAGAAGGGAAAACTTTTAGTATCCGAAGCACGATGCCTTCCTTTACGATCGCCCTTTTCTTCTGAAATAAGCAACTGACGGGAGTTGATATATACATGTATATGTATGTACGAGCATTGGCTCGTATGTCACAGAAAAGAAATATAGTGAATTCCTTAGGGAACTAACCGAGGGCTGTCTTAAGGGAAATATATCCGCTTTTCTTTTTTTATCTTCTTTTTTCTCTTTCTCTATCCCTCTCTCTTTCTTTCTTATTCTATCTCTCTCGAACAAGCTAATTTAACGAATAAGTAGTCGTAAAAAATTCAATCAATTTTGACTCCAAATAAAAACTATCGAAATTATACATTTCTTTTTCCCTTCGAAATTGTGTATGAAAAAAAAAAGGGGGGGGGGGGAAATATTTTCCAATGTTATAAAATGAATAAAAGTAACAACTTTGTTTGCATATAGGTCGTACGATTATTTAGTCGCACGAAAAAGAATTATCGTCGTATAAAAACAGAGAAAAGAATTTTCCTTTTTATACGAAAGTCGATATACGTACGTATGTATGTATGTTGTATGTAAGTAGGTACGTGTATCGCGAGCACGTCCTTTCACCCTTTTTCATTTCCTTTTTATTTATTTTCTCTCTCTCTCTCTCTTTCTCTACTTCATATTTTCCCTCAAGGTCCATCGTAGACAACAGGCACGCAAGAAGCACCATGAAGTGGCACATTGACTTTGACTCTCCTTCTCTCTCTCTCTCTCTCTCTCTCTCTCTCTCTCTCTCTCTCTCTCTCTCTCTCTTTCTTTCTCTCCTATATTTACCTTTTATTCGTACCTTTTCGATATGGCGATGAGAAGCTGCTTCGCAGTTGATATTGCAAGTAGAAGCTGCTGTCTCCCTTTCTCTCATCCATAAATACAATGGAAGGAATTCTATGTTGGTCCTTCAAACGAGTAAAGGACGTTAGAGATCGAGTGGACCCTTTTACTCCCTTTACCTGCTTCTTCTATGCTTGCAGTTATTACGATGTTAATTAGAAGAATATCTATTGTCCAGGTTAATCCTATTTCCCTATGACCCTTCACATTCCTTCTTCCTCTCTCTCTCTCTCTCTTTTACTTCTTGTTCCCTCACCTACGTGCATACAGTCCTACCTGTATACATACATGCATACATATGGATATGGATATATGCACGAGTTTGTCTCTTACAGCGCATATAAACGATATTGCCAGACAGAGCGAACGCCGTTAGGGCTCGGAGCCCTCGAGGGACTACCAACCAAGTCGTATGCTACTCTCTCTCTCTCTCTTCCTCTCCCTCTTTTCCCTTCCTCTCTCTCTCTGTCTCTCTCTCTCGCTCTCTCTCTCTATATGTAGAGATACTACGTCAAATGAAGTAATTGCAGTCTAGCTAGTATAGTATGGTTAAGCAAGGGTAAACATTAGTTGATGTTCCCGCATAGACAATGGAAACGGAGGAACTGAATTGGTAGATGGACCAATGCCGACCTAGGCTGTATCGTTGCGTAGTCGAACAACGGATTAACGATTTGCTTCTATTATGTCGCGCGTCAATTACTCTCTCTCTCTCTCTCTCTCTCTCTCTCTCTCTCTCTCTCTCTCTTTCTCTCTCTCTCCCCTGTCAATTCAGTTTACATTTCGACACTTCTCCTCTACTCATTGTTAACAATTAATTATCCTCTGTAAATTGCCTTTCTCTTATCCTATCTATATCTCCATCATTATTATTTCTATTTTAATATCACATAGATAAGAATTCGAACGATATCGTTTCGATTTAATATTTCGTTTCCTTAATAATAATTTTACTTACTTACTTATGATTCAATCAATGAGGAAGTTTCTCTATCTTGCCCGAATCCTATCGGTTTGTCTACTGTATTTATTTTTCTTGCTTTCCTTTTTTTTTCTGTCTATCGATTTTTATAGCGGATCTACTTTAGTCGGTCGCGGTACGTCGAAAAAGATTTACTTGAGCGAATGACTTTAGTCGCTCGTGGTATGTAAGAAAGATTTTGTAGGTGAACGACCTTAGTCGCTCGTGGTATGCGAGAAAGATTTTGTATCTAAGAGAGATTTCATGGTATGCGAAGAAGGTTTATGTGACGGGCGACTATAGTCGTTTATGACAGCTAAAGGATTAATATCGTTATATACGTGATTTAAATTTTCACAAATTTTCCACTTAGCTTCACAATTCGGTTCAATTATTAGCGATACGCCGTATATCATTCTTTCGATATAAATTACGTAGAAAGAACGAAATGAAACGTGTTAATCCGACCGTATTTCTTCTAATAATTTTCTGATAAATATAAAAAAAAGATTTTACACATGGTAGACCTGAACGACTTTCCGATTTTGTTATTTGGTCAACAACACGTTTCCAACGAACGTGTTCGTTCCTCCCCAGTCATTTCGATTTGTTCGCTTTAATGATCGTCTAACGTTCCGGTTCGATGCAACAAAAATTGCGATCTACTACAATTTTTATCTGTATTGGATAATCACGTGGATATGTTGTACGTATGTATGTACGTTTATATATATGTACGTATATTCGTATCGGTCGTATCTCATTTGGAACGAACTCTGCCATTTTCTAGTACGAGAAGAAAAATAGAATTCACGGTAAATTGCGAGTGTCGTGACGTCATATCGTTTTCTTCTTCATCTTCTCTCTCTCTCTCTTTCTCTCTCTTTTTCTCTTACCCTCTTTTTGTTTTTTCGGTGAGATCCAATTTGAAATAATCGTGAAATTCGATTAGTTCGTGCGAAAGAAATTAATGATCGGTTGAAGTTCTACTCGAATATATACGTATTGATATATGTTCGTAGTGATTGAGATGTAATCGCAGATCGAAAAGAAAGAAATAAGAAAAAGAATAATTACGACATTTTTCTAAATACTACACACTTTTAAAAATATCGATTTAAAGATATTGATGGAATACTTATTTATACGAAAATCTTTGTCTGCGGTGTGTATTTATCAGCGTGTAATAAATTTATCGTTATAATATTAATTCATATTATCGAATCAATCAAAGTCAAAATATAAATTACTATGATATAATATACGAAATCTAAAATCCATTAAATCGGAATAGGATTTGCAAATCTAATATTAAATGTATGAGGTAATCGAGGAAGGAAAACTAACCTGTGTGATATCTACGCTCGTACTGAGTTCGACATTGGTTCAAGGATATTGTAAGACCTAGAGACGATCGACAATGACCTACAAAAACAAAATAAACGTGTTATTTCACGCTTACTCATTCATTTGTATATATACATACTTTATATATTTCGAAGCGATTGTAAACATTGTAACTATTGACTTGATTCTTGGTAAAAGGAGAAAAACGCTATTTATCATAGCAAAGAAACAATAAGAAATATTATTATAACTAATAATAATTTCTTACTTATAATTACAATATTTCTTTATTATTTTTGATTCAATATTATAATTTTTGATTCAATTTTACAATAAAAAATAAAAAAAAAATAGCTTCAACTCGATACATTATTTCAATCATTGTAATTTCTACAATAAAAAAAAGAAAAAAAAAGAGAACTAAAATACATGAAATCGATAGATCCAAAAGAAATTCTAACGATTTAATTCCTCCTTTTTTTTCTAACGGAGAAATTCTTTTATTTCGTGCAATGTTCGTGTAAAGTCAATAGATCAATTTAAACGATTGCGGTCGTTTCGCACGTTTGAAAAAACGCATCGTTTCCGAATCCATCTATGGGTTGTTGTGGCGTGAGACTTTTATATCGGTCGAAAAGAAACTTTCTTATTCGCGTTGCCAAAGTTTTATCACTCGAAGCTACTCCTCCTCCTCCTCCTCCTCCTCCTCCTCCTCCTCCTCCCCCTCCTCCTCCTCCTCCTCCACTCCCTCTTCCTTCTCGTTCTTCTATTTCTTTTTCAAAGCTTCTTTCTCGAGTAATCGGAAGAAGAGAACGAGAGAGAGAGAGAGAGAGAGAGAGAGAGAGAGAGAGAGAGAAAGAGAGATAGTGCGAAAGTGCGAGAGAAAGCGAAAAAGAAAAGAAGTCGAACGCGATTGGAAAGGAAAGGTACTCGTCGGTGAGAGAAAGATAGAAAAAGTAGAAAAGAGGAAACGAAAGAGTGAGAAAACTCGTCGACTTTCAAATTGCCGGAAATGTTGGTCGACATCGTCGAATCGTCGCCCATTTCTTTGTCGTTGTTGTCGTCGTCGTCGTCGTTTCGAATCGATTTCTGTTTTTTAGAGTACAACGTTGCACGACACTTTGCTTTTGTTTTTATTCCTTTTTTCTTTCACGTTTTCCTTGTTTTTTTTTTTTTTTGATCTCTTTGTTTTTATCTCTTTTACAACCTCGAGAATACGACTATACGATGATACAGAAATTAATTGACCGTATCGACGATTCGTACCGTAGTTTTATTCGTTCGCCAAAGTGCAAGATGGAGGAAAGTCTTTGTTAAATATTAACGTCGGCTCCCTTTTTCTTTTTTTTTATTTTCATTCGAGTTCAAATCCAGGAATATACTTCTTTTTTTAATATATATATATATATATATATATATATATATGTATATCGTATATATATAGGAAGATTTTAACAAGAAAAGAAAAATATGTACCGTGTTATACGAATTTGTGTTAAATAACAGAACAAAGTATTATTATTCTTTTATATACATAAAAAATTCCTACGTGTATAGGGAGAATACGATATTTTCCAAGAAATAAAAAGAGATAAGAAAAAAAATGCTTTGAACAATTTTAAACTAGATAAAAAAATTTATATAAAAAGGAAATTTGACATTAGATATGAACCAATAAAACTAAAATTCTGCTCGAATATTTTCATCGATTTTCAATTGCCAAAAAAATAAAAAAAAAAAAAATCAAACGATACATAGTTATAATACAGAAAGTTCTTAAAAAATTCAACAAAAAGAAAGATAGTACTCCGCTTAATTTTCATTCTCAATGACATAAAAAACTATTCTTCAAAAGTATCATTTAACGAGACTTTCCAATAATCGATTGTCAAATAAATGACATTATCTTGTTCTTATTACACCTTTCCATAATGACTATCGACATTAATCTTTTTATATATTTTTCTATTTTAAAGTCAATTTCTAGAAATCGATTTCAACTGATTAAAGGAGAACGTAGTTGCCTTTGCAATATCTCCTCCTACGATAGTTGTAAACCCCTTCTCCTTCACTTCTTCATTTCTCAGCTTTCTCTCTCCCTTTCGTGGTATTCTCAGGACGACTGGAAGACGAAGAGGGACGTGTGTACCCTATCGATGTCAAACACGAAGAAGCAGAATTCCTGAGATTGCGGTTCGACAGATCGACCAAGGAATGGAAGAAGACGAGAGCGAAGAGGCGGAGTTTCAAGGCTGTTGCCACATCAGCGTCTGTTCGACGAGCGTTTCAAGAGTCCCGATGCGATAGATAGATAGATAGATAGATAGATAGATAGATAGATAGATAGATAGATAGATAGATAGATAGATAGATAGATAGAAAAGGGGGGGAGAGAGAGAGAGAGAGAGAGAGAGAGAGAGAGAGAGAGAGAGAGAGAGAGAAGAGTCAAGTACAATATGTTTCCCTCGATTTTACGAGGGCAACGAAGGCATACGAAGGAAAATACGTTGGAAGTAAGGGTGGAAAAGTAATATTCGCACCCTTCCATTCATGGCGTTAAGCGTTCGTGACTACTACGATACTTTCGATCTTTTTTTTTTCTATCTCTTTCTTTTCTTTCTTTCTTTCTTTTTTTTCTGCTTCCTCCCTTCTACTTTCTGTTTTTTTTTCTTCCTTTTTTCTTTCCCTTTTTCTTTTTAAAGCATATTATGCTGAGACGTGAAAAATGTTGATAAGTACGCAGGGGTATCTGATGAATATTTATGGAAATCACAAAGAGAAAAAGAGAGATAGGGAGAGAGAGTAATCTTGTCTACTTGGAATATCTACTTTTAAAGAAGATAAAAGTCCAATCGAATTAGATCGTTTATTATCAACTAAGAAGACATAGTTTTTCTCTTTCTCTCTTTTATAGATAAGAATAGTCTCGAGGTTACTTCTTTAACCTCCTTTCGTCATGTGTCTCTTCGAATCTCGATTTACATGTCTTTCTTTTTAGAAGAAGAGAAAGAAAGAAAGGCAGACAGACAGATAGACTATCTGTTCCAATCGTTAAGAATTTACGATTACAACGAATTCATGTTCTTTTTAAGAATAATCTTTCTTTTAAGAATTCTTATTTCTACTGCTTGAAATTCGTCCCTATGGATGAATGAATGACTATATATTCTTAGGGTTTCCTTCTTTGATAAATTATACCTATCGAGAATAGCTTCGGTCACGTCTACATTTCGTACATTTTATAGAAGGAATCAATCCATTTTTCTTACGATTTATCTCGCGACAAAACTTTACAAAATTATTATATATAATAGGAAGGGGGAGGGAAAGAAGGAAGAAAAAGAAAAAGAAAACGAAATATCTTAGAATTTCGTAGAATTTGAAAAGAAAAAAAAAACAAGAAAAAAAAGAGAAGGATCTAAAGAAAAAGAAAAAAAAGAAGAAGAAGAAGTGGAAAGACAGATTTTCGTTCGATATTAAATCCGAGAGAAAACGAAATCGAAGAACAAAGGATAGGATAGGATAGGAGATAGGACAGGATACTATAGTATAGTATAGTATAGTATAGTCTAGTCTAGTTTAGTATAGTATAGTATAGATGGTTGTGTTCGTTCGTGAAACGATATAACGAAGGATACATCGCAGAAACCTCGTCCCCGAGATACACGATTAGGATTTAGGATCTACAGGATTTAGAGCCTGTAATACCAAACTCGACGTCTGCCGTTGTGGTCGGCTTTGCTATAGATACATACCTACGTGTTATACAGGAGAGTTCTACGGATTACGGTCAAAAGGATAAACAAGAAACTTCTTTTATAAACTGTTATACATTTTCAAGATTATTCTATTATATTTTTTACGTTGGATTATACCTACGAATTTGTCCAACTTTGTTCCTTAATAACATCCGAAACGTTTTAAAAATTCTAAACCATCGATACTATCGATGAAAAAATATATAACGTTACTATATTCTAGTTACTATAATTAGATATATTATTTTTAGATTATATACTATTCTATATAATGATATTACGTTGGTAGACTGAAAACTCTTGTAACATGATACCTCAAAGAAAAAAAAAAAACACGATGGAAAAATTACTGATGGTTCTTGCTAACACGATATTATTACAACACGGTTTCCATATAGCACGATTTAAACTTGGACAACTTTCATACAGTACGGTTTCGTTTAACACAGTTTCGATACAACGTAGAACAAATTAATCGTGTTATATGAAGTTTCTATGTACTATATTGTATATTATTATTACTTTTCTCTCTCTCTCTCTCTCTCTCTCTCTTTGATATTACTAATATTATAACAACTAGTAAATAGTATAATAATATGCAATGTAATAAACAACAGAGCACTGTACAACAGGTCCCACAATTTTCAAGTATGAAGATCGATTTTAAAAAAGACCAATATTGTCGGTAGCCTAAATTCGAATGCTGATTTTTCCGAATATGTACGTTTATTTTAAGCTCCTTTGCATTCCGATCCATACGAAAGGGTTGCATTATATATCATGTGAAATCCAAGTGTTCGACCCCAATCGAATGCAAGGAGAGAGAAATAGGGATAGAGGGAGAGATAGAAATAGCGAGAGACAGAAAGGGAGAGAGAGAGAGGGAGAGAGAAAGGAGTTAGACTAAATGTATTCTAATCGACATATTCTAAGAATAGAATATATCGATAGGTAAATCATCTTACAGATATAACGCATTTATATAATAAATGTTTGTGATACCTGGATCACGTATCACCACACAACAATCCCTCTGTTCATATCTACTGTGTGTACGTGTAAATACGTTTACGTCTTTGTTAAGTTACTGGTTTCGTGCAATTGAAGTTTACATTATCTCATGGAAATTCGTGTCTTAATTATTTGTACGGTGGTTCTCGATTCTCTTCATTATCGATATAATCTATTCGATTCCCTTTTAAATTCACACCACGCTAAACGTTTTGTTTGCTCGAACTATTCGTGTTATATCCGTTGTGTTCCGTCATGGACATGGAAAATACATCGATGAATATACCTATATCATATACATATACATACGTCGAATTAATAACCGACCTCTTCTGTCTTGTAATCCTGTCACACAGGATGTAATGCAACATGTTAAATGACCCCTTCTTGGCTTGGTTCATGCTTCAAAAGTAGGTCGATAACAGTGACAGAATGTCGTGACACGAAACGCGACACGTTCACGATGGAACAGATAAGAAAAGAGAATGAGGAATCTCGAACGTGGATATAAATATATAACGATCTAACTTTTTAATCAATCAACGAGCGACCTTCCATTTTTTTTATCTCAATCATTGATTTCAAATTGGATTTGACGGGACATTTTCTTCTTCTTTTCTTTTCTTTCTTTTCTTTTTTTAAGACGGTCTTCGATTTAAATTAATTATTACGTCGATCTACGAAATGGCCGAAAATTCATTTGACCGTCCTGGAAAGAAAATAAAAAGAAACGAATACGATTAGAAAACGAAAAAGAGAATGAAGAAAAATAAGTAGCCTCCTCTCACGATAAAAACAACATCGTCGCAAAACGGAGACAAATTTTTATCTTCTCGTCTTTTAACGATCGTTCAACGATAAGTACGTCCCTGAGAGTTCTCTAGAGGTTTTAGATACGGTATCGGTAATTCTCTTTAAGGCGTACTTTCTCGAGTGAATATATGTGCACAAAATCGCGCCGAAATATATTATCTTGGTGTACGTTATCGTAACCGTTATCGTTATCGTTATCCTTTCGTTGAAAGAGAAAGAGAGAGAGAGAGAGAAAAAGAGAGAGAGAGAGAAAGAGAAAGAGAGAAAGATAGAGAGAAAGTGTTAGAACTGGGATATTATTAACATTAGAATGATCATTATCGCTGATGAAATTTATTTCGAGGTCGACTAGAAAAAAAGAACAGAAGAAATTTATCCACCATTCACGTATATACAATACTTAAAATGCTTTCAACATTATCACAGCTTTTTATTTTGGATTTTCTATATACATATACATATAAAAAAAAAAAAAGAGAGAGAGAAAAGAAAAAAGAAGAAAAATATAATTGGTGGATTATTAAATATACTATATTAAATATACTTTTTAGTTAGAAAATTATTCGAATTCGTAGTAAGAACCAATAATTTCAGATTAAACGTCACGTGCGTCCGGTCATAGGCAGAGAACATATTTTACGTAACGTTAAAAGCCCGTAAGTGAATGGATTTATTGTACTCTTGCTTTTTTTTCGTTTCTTCTTTTTTTTCCCTTCTCTCTCTCTCTCTCTCTCTCTCTCTTTTTGCAAAGGCCACCAGCACGGTTCCACGATAAAATATTGCGCGCGATAGTCGAAACAGCGGAAATGGGCGAGACCTTTAATGGACGCATAAAAATGCGCGTAAACGTGTCGTGCTCGGCGCATTAAGCGATTAGAACGCTCGTTGCCTGTTAACTATCAGCCTCGCCGTTCGCGAATGCAACGTTTAATTAAAATCGAGATATTCTGGCGTTGGTCTAAGGGCTCTCTCTCTCTCTCTCTCTCTCTCTCTTTCTTTTTCTTTCTGTCTCTTTTTCTCTCTCGTCAAAGGGCCTTCATTTAAATATATTCGTAAAGCTCTTTTGATGTTGTCGAGCGGAATTACATCGATAAAGAAAAACATTCATTTCGTTGGGAATAATATATTCGCGTTTATTAAAAAGAATTTAGATATTGTGATTTATATATTGTACAAAGTGAATTGTGTCGTTTAAAAAGTGAAATTAAAATTAAAAAAAAAAAAAAAAAAGAAAGAAAAAAGGTAAAAGAAAAAAAGGGAAGAGAGAAGTCTGTATATAGAAATAACTACAATGTTGACGAGTAAAATTGTTACACATCGATAAAGGACAAAAAAACATTCGTTTCATTCGATTTAAAAGAATATTCATGTATTTAGATACCTGACTTTAATTAAAAAATAAAAGAATTGATTACGGAAATATTTATCGAATGAATTGTTCTATTATTTTCTCCTTTTATTTCCTTTTCCGTTTAAATGACTCGTAACCATATTCGAATTAATTTAACGATTAATGAAAAAAAATTTTTATGTGAAAAGATTTAATAAAGTATATTTACAATTCCATTTAACGTGTTATTTGTCGTTCATAGTAATAGTTAACGAAACGTATCGTCTACTTGTCTTCGATATATTTAATTCAACGCGAAAATTGAATATCGTAAAAGTGTCCGTAGCAAAAATTGAGGCGTTATGTATCGTTGTAACATAAATTTAAAAAAGAGAGAAAAAGAGAGAAAGAGAGAGAGAATTGCTAGTAGAAGCTATTAGATCGTAGAGATGAATTGACATGATATAACTTTAGCTTATTGTCCTAAAAAATTTTGACGAACGTTAATGGCTACCCATATAATTTCTTCATCTCTCTCTCTCTCTCTCTCTCTCTCTCTCTCTCTCTCTCTCTCTCTCTCTCTCTCTCTCTCTCTCTCTATTTTTTTCTTAATAAATATTTCACATTATCATTGAAAGAATTCACGTAAGTTTCCTTTTTTCTATCGACTAGTAATAAATTTTTTTCCAACGAAATATTGTTTTCAATATTGACTCTTAATGTTATTGCTAACGTAGTATTCGATTTAAAAGATCTATGCGTAATAACACGAAATATGGAAACGAAAGTACATAGTTAGACAAAAGAGAGAGAGAGAGAGAGAGAAAAAGAGAGAGAGAGAGAGAGAGAGAGAGAGAGAGAGAGAGAGAGAGAACTCGCTCGTAAATCTCGTCTCTATCGAGAAAACAGTCCGGTGCGATGCATAAAACTTGAAAGCGCTAAAACATGAGCTCGCGTATGAGCAGTTAGTTCGCGTAACTTATGGCTTACGGTTGGTTTGAACCAGGAAGAGTTTAGTGGTTACTATCGAAATATCGTCTGTCAAAATTTCGAAGCTCGTGTCGACATTTCTGTCGTTGGATGCTGGATTTTCCGATGTTACAAAATATCGATATATAATGTTTCATCTTTGTTTGCATGAAAACACGTGTTTCTAATATCGCGTACTATATATACAATAAAATATATATGTGTGTGTCTAAATGTTTTATTAGGTTTATGTGTTTCATAGGATTTTTTTTTTTTTTTTTTTTTTTTTTTAAGTATTTTAAGTAACACATAATATGCAGTTATCAATGAAATGATGAATGAGAAATTAATATACATATACATAGAAAATATTCAAACGTTTCATTAATGTTTTACAAAGTAATTTAAGTGTCATTTAATATAGACTTCAATGAAATAATGAATGAGAGAAGATAAAAAAAAAAAAATTCCGGAGGTTTCATCAATACCTCAAAATCGTATTATAAATTTATCAATGAAACGAAATTAAATGATGAATGAATGGATGTACCTATATGTATGGATGTCTGTAAAAAAAAAAAAACGAAATATTTAAATGTTTCATAGATACATGTATGTTTCATAGATACTACATATTTATACACTAGTCGGAATTTAAAATAATATATTTCTCCGAATATTTTTTAACGAGATATATTATAGATCAGAAATTGGACGCATAATGTTACGATTCTCAGCGAACGAAATGTAATGTATATAAATCAGGTAAGATAAGTCTTTCTCCATTGGAACAGGTGTCATGATTTGTCGGATATGCTTTTCTCTAGCGCGTGTAAACGCGGATCGTGTGTTCCCCATTCAAACATCCTCGACAACGTCTCGTGAGTTCGAGTCGATTCTACTTTTCTGTCAGTCTCTCTCTCTCTCTTTCTCTTTTTCTCACTTTTTCTCTATCTCTATCTATCTCTTTATCTCTTTCCTCTCTCTCTCTCTCTCTCTCTCTCTCTCTCTCTCTCTCTCTCTCTCTCTCTCTCTCTCTCTCTCTGTCCTATTCTTTCTTTTTATAGTCAAGAGAGTCATCCTGAATTCTTTCCTTGCTGCAAAGTCGAACAAGCAAACGTTGCATTTTCTATGAGCAAATTGAAAGATAGTTAAATGTGTTTGGATATGTTTCGTTTTATCAATGAAATTTAGATCGAAGCAATAATAGATTTCTATTATTCGAATTCAATTTCTTTTGATATTTCTTTTTATCTTTTCCTTCCTACTTAACAAGCAAGATCGATTAATTAAAAAGGAGAATTTCGTGGTAAAGTTTAATAGTCCAAATAATAGTGAAATTCATATTTTTACTTTATTATGTTATACCATGTTATGCTACTTGTTAACCGCAAGATAATAATACGGCAAACATAAAAATGAACATTATTGTGCAGCGAGTTTACCGTACGACTCGAATCACAGCCTCTTAACCGTAGTGCAACAGCTTGCCACGATAACGAGCAACTACGACCAACCATTTCGCCAAATTACATTTTATAAGAGGAAACGTGTGTGTATGTGTTTGTGTGTGTGTGTATGTGTGTGCCCAACATAAATATTTTCTTAAATCTTGATAAAGAAGAAAAGAAAAAGATAATAAAAGAAAACAAAATAATAGACAAAAAAGAAACAAAAAAAAGAAACCAGAAACGTAATCTGCTTTTTCAATGAACTATATTTTTAATGAACCAGTAAAACGATAACTTATTCTTTTTTTTATTTTTCTCTCTCTCTCTCGTATATAAATAATCATTACAACAACGAAAAATGGAAAATACGATATTCGAAAGGATTTTAACGAGAGATAAAGAGAAAGAGAAAGAGAGAGAGAAAGAGAATGCAAATGAGTTGTGAAAAATGTTACGTTGTAATTACATAAAAAGAATTGATGTTCTTTTTTTTAGTGTTTCTAACGATCATCAGTTAAATTACTTTCTTCTAATGCACATATATATATATATACACACCCACACACATAAAGATGATTGTTAAGAAAGTTGCGTAGCAAATTGAAACGTTGGACACTAGGTACTGATCATTTGCATCTGATTATCATACTACTTTCGAGTTTTATCGCGGCTATGTAAAAGAAGAGTTACGTTCAAAGTGGCTATTTCAAAGTAACTCGCAGTTGAAACTTAGGTACTACCTTAGGTACTAGAGGACTAAGCTGGCTATAGAAAGAGAGAGAGAGAGAGAGAGAGAGAGAGA